>NW_027156016.1:0-5294 GCF_002600585.1 Cystoisospora suis | reverse complement strand
TCGAGGTGTGAACACCTATAGATGTATCTATAGGTGTTCACACCTCGATCTACATACGCTTGTAGATGGGTGTATCTGCCTACCTACCCGTCCACATGCACCTAAGGTAATAACGACCTTCTGTTAAGTGGACTGTCGAATGCCACAAGCAGACACTTCTCTCTCTCTCCCTTCATTCATTCACTACACGATGGGGTGCTGCTTACCTCTGAAGCGAAGCTAGAAAGGCGGCCTCAGTGGTCTCGGGATCTCCTCCTGTAAACTCAACGAACTGAGTCTCTGGAATGCATATACACTCATTTGCCGGCCCCTTAGTGGTACAATTATCAAATTGCTTTTCACCTTCGAAGTGGAGCTTTTCCTTCCATGGTCTCTGCATGCACCCATTCTTCATCTCGACCTGCAAACTGCCCTGCACTCGTGACTCGGTTCTTGACGCCAGACCTCCATGAGAATGACCGCGATCTCCAGGAGACACTTCTGGAAGGTGAGCTGATGACTCTGCTTCACCAAAGCAACCAGGCAGGCTCTCTAGAGAACTCGATTGGCTGACGTAGTCGTTCCTTTGTTCCGAGGCATTACAGAAACGCTTGAGCGCCATCAGGCGGATAGTCGGAGACCACGGAGGTGAGGAGATAAGACGATACGAGCTACTCGGAGGAAAGATATGTCCCCGAACCTCCACAGCCCCTCTACAGTAAAAGAAACAGTGGGGACAAGATATGAAAGCTTAGCACATGTCTTCTTAAAGGTCTACAGCTTCATATGCCCCGATCTATTTGGGACCATCCTCCGCGAAAGATGCAGCCGAACCATTCTACAGATTACGATCTTCATTCAGAAAACTCGAACGTGCTTATGTCCAAAGAGGGCCGTGTATCTAAGTGAATGGTATACCCCCCTGTTAAGATTGGTATGGCTGACAACGCACAAAGAAAGCAACGAAGCTGCCTCCATGCACGAGACACGAGACCGCGAAAAAGTTTCGTGAGTATCTGTACGACTTAAGAGCAGCCATTTGTAAACCATACCGAATGAGAGGGAATGCTAAGTGAACAGGAGCTGCGTGGAATTCTACGGAGATCTAGGCCAAGAAAAAATACCGAGGAAATACCAATCCAGCAGACTAAAATGGAAAAAGACCACTTGGACTGTAATAGGGCTGTGGTTGTCTAAGCTCCGAGAGAAGACCGTGGACTCTGCAGCATTAACATCGCGCGGCCCAAATTAGAGGACTTGTATTAGTGAGAAAAAAGGATTGAGAAAGTTACGACGCTGATGATACGGTAGTTACAAGGATGTTGTCTTCTTCTCTGATACTCTTCCTCTACCCATACACGCGGGATCTACCAGTGATACTCCTAATGTAGACATGCTAGGAATATGAAGACCTCGAGGGCACCCGGAGCTAGCTAGGCGAGCGAGCTCGTCACTATCGCACAAGTAGAGACGTTACGCCATATTGAAACAAGTGCATAGCCATGACAGGCAACGACACTCTGCAGAAAGAGAGCAAAGCTGGACAGAAGGCAATGGAGTTTTCAGCGAGACACCATCAGCCAGCCCCCAGTTGTATGGATACCTTCTCCACTGCATGGTCATCCTTCCCGATTCGGAAAGACTGGTAGGAAGAGTGAGCTTTTGCTATACCCTTAAGGCCGTACGTCAAAGGGTCTACTTCCCCCGACATGCTGTACTCCCCCTTCCCTTTCTTCTCTACTCCAGAATTTTCGTGTCGTCACCATTCTAAGAAGAGCAACGGGTGCATCTCCTTACCTGAGAACTTTGAACCAGATGGAGGAATCAATACGTATCCACTCCCCTGCTGCCATGGGGAGTACATACACCTCAAAGCCATCTCGGCTGACTAAGGTGGCCTTTTCTCTCTTTCCTCGCTTTTTCCCCTTCCCTGTTTGATCCATGACACAGCTGTCAGGAAGAGAACTCTCTTCCTTTTGGAAAAAGCGTTTCGAAGAGGGATTTGAACGCAGGTCATCACACTCAATCCGAGAACAACTCGGAGAGACGACTGCCTCTTTTTCATCTTTCGACAGTAACGATGCCGGGGCATCAGAGGAAAGAGGCTTGTGAGGCTGATCAGAGGGTATCGGCGAAACTCGCCTTTGTTTGTCTGGCTCTGCGATGAATGGCTTTGAAATGCCTGAAGGCTCAGTTCCTTCACATTGAGGTAGCGAGATGGACGAAGAAGAGGACGATAAGAGAGGAGAACGAGAAGAAGAAAGATGTGCTGTATCATTATGTTGGAGGGGAGATGACAGAGAAGGGCGTCGACTACCGTGATCCGACCTGTTCTCTTTCAAATCACTTGGCCCACTCCCACCATCGGGTAGTGACAATGGATCCTGACAAGACGCCTCATCTGAATTGAGCTCCTTCTGCACTGCCAGACAGAGTGGTGGTTTCTTATCATTCTCCTCGGAAAGAACTTCCTCGTCACTGCTTGACACCATGGAGTCATTAGGACCCTTCCCCTGCTGCTGAAAAGAAGAGTGAATATGATCATTCAACTGTGTATCTTCTTCTTGTCTTGGTAATGACTTTTGATCTGAGGCAAGGTTAGAAGTCTTTCTAACGTGGCCGTATTCTTGACAAGAGACAACATCATAGTAAGGAGAAGGAATGGCAGTACCCCACAGATCCCCTCGTAGACTTTCGGTCAAGACGAGCAGATGCTCTGTCATTTTCCTTCGTTGTTGTTCTATTTCCCACTTCGTCTCTTCTTCACTGTCCCCCCTGGCCTGTATCTCTTCTCCTTGACTTCCTTCGTCTCGCTCCACTCCGCCACGCAGAAGATGATGTCCTCCCGGCCCTCCATCGTGATGCTCCCGTCTTCTTATCCAGGTGTGTTTCGTCTGGAAGTCAAGAAGACAGTTATTGCGACAGAGAGAAGAAAGTGAAAGTGCTTTCTCCACCGAGGCATCCCAAGTGCGGACAAGGCGAGCCCCCCTTAGCCCGCGCTCTTCTTCCTGCCAAAGGAATGTCGATTTCTTCTCTAGCCGGAGTCCCTCTCGATTATTATTTGTATCCCCGTCATCTCGTGTCCCAACTGACGACTCACCATCCCCAGAACTTTCCTCCTCCTCCTTCTGCTCCTCCTCGGGTGCTTCCTTTGGTTCTTCCTCTTCCTCTTCTTCTCGTACATCTCCGCCTGATACACTCGGAAGGATGGGGGCATCTGTCCTTACAGAAGAGACTTCTCCGGAATACCCCAGGTCTGCATCAAACGCCTCTATGCCACCATCGCTGGATTCACTGGAACTCTCCTCACGGACCTCCCCGACTCTTCGATGTATCACATCCGATTGCTCTTCTTTATCTCCGTCACCCTCTGAATAGTCTTCTTCTCTTGTTCCCCTCAGGGAGTCCCCTGGTTGTCGTGGCCGTTTGGCTTCCTGCGAGAGACTTGTCTTCGTGTCTTGAGATGCGGGGTGTACCTCGTTTTTCCGGAGAGCTCTTTCATGTTGATGGTCGTCCGGCAAGAGAAAGCCGTGGTGAAGTTCTACATGCTGCAGCTCCCTGCATCTAAGTCGGAGGCATCGCGGTCCACACACATCACAGAACAAACTCAGCGTACCAGGCCCTCCCTGTCTCATCTCCGCGTCTTCTCTTTGCCGTCAAGAGTGCATGCATTGATGTGAGATAAGTCTCTGCGAGATGTATTGATGGCATCACTGAAAAAGAAATGATCCTCCACGGCGGCGACGGGAGACAGATGCAGCGTATGGATCTACGGAGCCGAAAGATAACACGGTGTGCTGAACCTCGGGTATGACGAGGGAGCCATCGCGGTAAGAGGTAAAACAGAAAGGCGACCCTGTAGTCAAGAAAGAGACTTCTGAAATCACATTAGCCTTAGTGGAAGAAGCACTATTACAGAAATCGGGTCCGGAGACAGACCTTACACGGCCGGCAGTCGCTGAACCAGGATGGCACGAAGCCCAACGCGAAGTTATAGGGCTGCTGCAGGAGTTATGCTTTCTTTATGGAGAGTCGGCTTTTGTATTTCGGTTACCCGCGTGGTGTAGGACTTGCTTTAGGCAATCGTCTGTTCACCTTAGTTAGACGCGCCAAGATTTCCCAGAGAATTCTAGTCATAAGCCAATCAGATCTACTTGGCCGGAAACATAACACGCCATCTTCGGCTTTCAGTTCTCCAATAGGATCGAAACCGACGCCTGGGGTCGGCGGGGGACATCTATGTGCTGTTTTTTTCTCGCGACGTCAGTGAGACTGCACAGATCAAAAGCGGGCGATGTCATTTATGAAGACTGCAGATCTGCGAGAACTACACAGATGTCAGCTGCGGCAGGTATTTACACCGGTCTCTCAAAAAATGGATGTCAAAGGCGTTGTGAAAATGATACGGGCGACCCGTGAACGGAGGAAGAGATAACGAACTGGAACAGGTCGTCAAAACTTCTTACACTTGACCAGTCCGGGAAGATGCAAATTCGGTTGTTCTTCCTAGATGCAGAGAACTGCCCGCACACGACCGCCGCGGACGCCGGAGTGGCTGCTGTGAAGAAGGGCTCGACCGGAAACTCAAAACAGGGGAACGTAGCGACGGTCTGTTTCAAATGCATACAAGGTAGCCGCGTTTCAAAGGCAGCCGGAGCTCGGCAGCAGAGAACCTCATTCTTTGCTGTTAGGGCTGCATGCAACGGCACACCGCTGGTTTTGAGGGACGACAATCGGTTTGCACGAACGTTAGGGACAGATGACTAGTGAGTCGACCCCCAAAGATGTGGGGTACTGTGGCAGACGGCGAGGAGGTTCCCCAAGCCGTTTGCAAACACAGAGTACGGCAGCTAGTAGTGAATGCCCTTCAGTTGAAAACGTTTGTTCTACGCCAGAAACGACTAAAATAGCTTTTTTTCACGTGTCTAATCAGGCTTTGAGTATGAATCTACCATGATTATGCCCGTCGTCGCCGATAGTAGCAGAAGAAGACTATTGGTTTTTTCGATGTCGCTAGTTTATTCGCAGATCCAATTGCGCAACGAATACAGTGCTGATCGCTTCCCGAAACGCGCGAGGCTGCTCTTGAGTCTCTTGTCCAGAGAAGTACTAACTCTGAGTCAAGGTGTGCCCAGGCGCCAGCGCGAGCAGTTTCAACACAATGTGTTCGATTGGTTCAATCTCTACTATCCTAATCATCTTAGCTATGCTTTTATAATACAATAAGATTACAGGCGCATGTAAACTAGTCTTAAACACACCGCTCGTCACGTAAAAGAATCAATGGTGAGTCCTTTTGGTTGCTCCTTCTGGCT
>NW_027156015.1:11572-11722 GCF_002600585.1 Cystoisospora suis | reverse complement strand
CTTATCATTTAGACCAGAAAGAAACATTTAGATACATGTACGAGAGAAGGCGGATGCCGAGGAGGGAGTCTAGACTCCCCTCGAAACGTGGCGACTGTTTGGCCTTTGTAGAAAGAAGAAGAATAAGAGTCAGTGAGATGTCTGGTCGTT
>NW_027156015.1:10529-10973 GCF_002600585.1 Cystoisospora suis | reverse complement strand
GATGTTTATACAGGAGAATCTCCTTGTACAGCCTCATCGTCGTTTTTCCTCTAGGAGGAAGATGAGAGCTCTTCTGCATTCTTCTTCTCGACAGGAAGATATAAGGATAGAGGAGCAGAAGAAGAAGAACAAGGCGAGGACGGCGCAAGAGGAGGAGGAGGACGAGGAGAAGAGAGAGAGAGAGGTTTCACATGAGGAAAAGGTACCTTCGGTAGAGACAGATTCTCGTAGACTGTCTTCTACGGCTGCATGCTGTCTTAGGGATGAGAATGAGAGAGAAGGACAGGAGAAAAGTGAGAAGAAAGATGGAGATGAGCATTCTGTAGAAAAGAATGGAGACCACTCTGTAGAGATATCTCATCTATCAACAGAGAAGGAGAGACAAGGCGGAATACAAGAGATTTGTATGGACACCGAGAAGACAAGGGGGGGTGAAAAGAGAGA
>NW_027156015.1:10067-10220 GCF_002600585.1 Cystoisospora suis | reverse complement strand
TCAGTGGAGCGATGAGAGAGAGAAGAAAGACGAGGCCGACGCACGTCTTTCTCCCTTGTCCACCATATCTAGTGAAGATGGAGGTGAAGTAGATGAGGAAGATGATAATGGTGATAATAATAACGGTCACACTGGGGTGTACATACACCCGAA
>NW_027156015.1:9683-10027 GCF_002600585.1 Cystoisospora suis | reverse complement strand
AAGAAGAAACAAGACTGTATGAAACCTGTGGAGACAATCTACAAGATGGCGGACCCCTTGTAACGGTTCGACGTGTCAATACACCTCAAGAGCTTGCGCATGCAGCGAAGAGATTAAATGAAGTTTGGATTGCCAGAGCTCTAAGGCGTGTACAGCCGGATGAAAGTCTTATCAACAGGTACACAGAAGAAGAAGAAATAGCATCTAGGCGCGATTTGTGTAGGTATCTTAGTATGTCTCCATACTATGGATCTATGTATATGGATCTATGTATATACATACACCATCATCTCCTGACTCGAGCACTGCGCTATCTTCACAGTCAAGTAAAAGTCGAGATTTCC
>NW_027156015.1:7262-9336 GCF_002600585.1 Cystoisospora suis | reverse complement strand
ATTTACTTATAATGCCTCTCTTTGTATCTATCTATCTATCTGTCTATCTCTATCTATCTCTTTGCAGTCTTTTCGTTTCTCTCTGAATTCTCATGCCTTTTTGCATGCTGCTTGTTTATAGGTGTCTGGAGAATGATATGCTGGATGTGGAAGATGAAGTGTTAGATCTCTGGGAGGACCTAGAGTGCTCGGCACTTCTCTCAAATCTCTGGGACTTATACACCTCAGGATTTGATCTTATTCTTCCAGCATCACCGACTATCTCTTCTTCCTCCTCCTCTTCTTCTGCTGTCGTCCATCCATTAGGAATCTCAAATCTCCTCGTTCATCATCATAGTAATATTAGTACAGGAACAGGATTAAGAAAAAAAGAGAAGGATAGATAAGAAGGTCGATGACTGTCGGGGAAGAGTTGGGGTGTATGTACACCGCAACATGCAGGAACCGAGAGAAAGGAAGGAAAAGGGGTTAGGAGACGATGGAGACTCGAGGGAGAGTTTTTTCTTCTTCTTTTGTCCCTTCTATTGCGGCTCTCTTACTCCTTCTTTCGTCAGTCCATTCTTTTTCTTTTGGGTCTCTTAAGAGCTGCAAAGCGAGAGAAGAATGATGAACACATTCAGTTTTATCGACACGAACGAATACCACTGTCTCGTCCTACTCTCTCTCTCTTCTTCCAAAACAGCAAATTCTCATGTACGCACATACATATCTATATATGTATATAGATAGATGGAAATGTATACATTTATACAGATATAGAATGTTCCTTTCCGTCTGAGATGTCTAGTAGATTTCTTCTTCTAGTTCTTTGCAGGGGAGTGTTGTGTAAATGTAGTCTCTGCACGGCGAGAAGAGAGAGTTAGAAGAATTGTCTGTCTTTACTCGAGACTTCGTTGAGTTCACTAGGGAAACACGCAAAGGAATGAAAGGGGGGCAAAAGGCCTCTTTCTTCAGGAAAAATATTCCCACGGTTCTTCTCTTTTACTCCCAGATATCCGTCTTTCTGATACTTCCATACAGACATATTCACACATACATACATACTCATAGATATTTATAGATAGATCTTCATACATACATAGGTATGAATGGATAAATACACTCTTCATACATCTCTCTAGAGAAGCACTCCTCCTCGCTTTACGGTTTAGCCTACAGACCTCTGTAAAGAACACCAAGCGCCCTGCGAGGAACTGAGTAAGCTTCTTTCTTGCATCGACAGAGAAGATAGATAAAGCTCTCAGGTGAAGAGAATACAGAAAGAAGGAAGGAAAGAAAGAAAGAGGGTCTTCCTTCTTCTTTAGAATTATCGATACAAGCTTGAAACGTCTCTTTCCAATTCCAACAAGATACACTCTTGGGTCTAACAACTGTAAAATGATACTAAGGCTAAGATAGGGAGAGTTACAACTCACAGAATGGTCGTAAAAGAGAAAGTAGACAGGCATGCATGCATTCAATTAGCAGTGTATGTATGTACACCCGCGTGTACTCTTCGTTTCTTTCTTATGTCGAGACATCTCTGTCGTGTTTCGGGTAGAAGAAAGAATGTCTCTATATCAAGAGATGAAGACGCAAGCATCGAGAAAAGTCGGTCTCTTTGAGAAGAAGAAGGATGACGATTGCCGTCTTGAACAGCAGAGAGGATTGTTATATTCTCTCTATCTCTATACCTCTCGATCTATCTAGCTATGTCGCACTATATCTTCAGACTACTGCGGGGGGGTGTATGTACAGCCGGCATCTAAAGACCCTCTGGAGAATCACGAGATAGCAGGTGTCTCGGAGGTCTCTTGATACGAAGAAGGAGAGACACAAGAGAGCTTGATGACCGGGCGTGACTCTTCTCCCTCTCTCGTGATAGCAATCTTTCTTCAGTTAGATTTCTATAGAGAAGAACTGCTGTTGGTCTTCTTCTCTTGAAAAGCTTCATCTCCTACAGGGTGGCATCGTATGGACTTCCCTCAACCGAAGACGAAACTCAGAGGCTGCTTTTCTAGACTCCGAAGAGTAAAAGAGATAGATGGATAAATGAAGACAGGCGGATGGATAGATAGATAGATGGATGAAAGAT
>NW_027156015.1:7020-7238 GCF_002600585.1 Cystoisospora suis | reverse complement strand
ATACTGTGGCTATAAGAAGAAGATCCATTCTCCTAACGTGGTAGTTGTATCATTCGAATCAACGTGCGTCCATAGAGAACATTCTAGGGGGGAGACAGGAGGACCCGTTTGAGGGTCTCCCCTTTCGGTATATGGGTACATGTTAATCTGTAGAGAGACAACTCATCAGCTTATCTATCTCCCGTCAGTAGACAAAGAGATAGGTAGATAGATATGCA
>NW_027156015.1:6295-6790 GCF_002600585.1 Cystoisospora suis | reverse complement strand
AAGAAGAAGAATGAAAGAGATATGAAAGAAACATAACGGTTGAGTCAGCCAGCTCACCAACAGCAAGAGGAAGGAAAAAATGTCTGCATCTTCTTCCCTATGTCCCAACTATGATGACTAGTGCCACTATTACTACTCTTAGAGGTGGCTTGGGTGTAATTAGGAGTTATCAATGATTTATGTACTGAGTAGACACCATTGGCTAGCAACTGGCTAAACTTCTCGTTCATGTGGCTAGTTAATGAATGATGACTAGTCGATAGACATAGACACCTATATGCTGGCCTATGATATCATGCAGAGAGACGGCATGAGAGACGTCGTTCTTCACCCTGGTCTATTCATCCCTTTATCTCCACACCTCAATGCTGTATCTTCCTACTCTTCTTAGGTTTCTTAATCTTATACTGATACGAAGAAGACTAGGGGAAGAATAGAGAAACTGAAAGAGAGAGATGTTGTCGAGCTAGTTCATCGGACAGGCACGGGAAGGAA
>NW_027156015.1:5854-6202 GCF_002600585.1 Cystoisospora suis | reverse complement strand
GAGGGAGAGACAGAAAGAGAGAGCATAGGAGAGATGTGAATAGGTTAAAACAACGATGTATGAGAATAGCATCTAGAACTTAGTCTACATATCAGCTATCTCTCTGTTCAAGGAAGAGGCAAAGAGAGCGAGCAGAAGGCAAAGAAGAAAGAGAGGATTTCTACAGAAGTCTTCACTTCGTCAAATTCACTTAAAGTCGGAGATGGATAAAACGACTTCGCTTCTCTCTTCATGAGTCTCACATGCCTTTTACATCTAATACAAAAGAGTGGAGAAACTCCCTGCAGTCGTTCTGCTCTGCCACACAAGAAGGCTATAGAGACGTCTACACCAGAGAATCACACCGCG
>NW_027156015.1:1475-5809 GCF_002600585.1 Cystoisospora suis | reverse complement strand
ACCTATCCATCTATCTATCTACCTATCTATCTACTGATCTATCTATCAACTGACCTCTCTATCTATTGATCTATCTATCCTATCCTATCTATCTATCAATCTATCTATCGCTATAGCTACCTATCAATCTCTCTATCTGTCTGCGTACCTATCAATGTCATCTGCTGGTCTCTCCTGCTTGCCCAAGACGTTTTCCGTGTCAGGCTTCTTCTTCTTTCGGCAGCCAATGGAAGGACTTTCTTTCTTTCGCAAAACAAGCAGAGAAGAACGCAAGTATCTGCCTACTCCCTGGTGTACTTGCATGTGTATGGACGTGAGTGTATGTCGAGGTGTATGTACAGCTGAGCTTGCTCCCCTCTGTTCCTTTCCTCCTCGCGGAAAACAGACGGATCTCTGCATCTTCGTTTTCCTACTCAGTCCGACAATCTTGCAGAGTTTTCATTCGTCCTCGATACTCTCCTTTCATGAGGGGAAGAGCAACAGAAAAAAGGTCTGCTGATATATCTCTGTGAGAACACGTTTCTCTTGAATGAAAGAGACACCTACAGATCTCTTCTTCTCCTTCCACTTCCTTAGGTGACGGGCAGATATAACTCGAGTAGAAAAGCGAAAAGCAGAAACGACAGAAGTCTCTAGAAAGAGAGAGAACATCTCTTCTTGTTCTTTCCTATGTTCATGTGTCTCTCTCCATCTCTCTTTCATTCATCTTTGCATGCATGCAGTCCTTCTGAAACACCCTGGGAGCTAGATATCTCGATGCTGTTTTTTTCTCTTTCGCTTGTGCTGTAGAATGACAAGGAAGAACGAAGCATGACGAAAAAGTTCTCTTTATCTTCTCAAGAAAAAGAAAGAGAGGCCGTCACCGAGAGAAGAAGATGCTGAGGTGTGTATCGTCAGATGGCGATAGAGAGGAAGAGTCAGAGAGAGAGATAGAGATGCGAAATCTCATGCTTTCCTCTATCATCACTTTCCCTTCTCTCTTGGTCTTCTTCTTTGACTAAGAAGCTCGCAGCCATCTCTTCATTGTGCAGCTAACTTTTTCTTTCCTTCCTTGTATTTTCCCTTTCTTCGCGTCTTCTCTTTTTCTCTCTTTTCTTCTTCCTTTCTTTCATCTCTTCTCCATCTACGTTGTAACCTTCTATCTTTTCAATCTCTCTTTCTATCTCTGCCTAATCGACGTCTGTATCTCTCCTTCTCTACCTATCTTCAGTCAACTTCTATATCTTCAATCTATCTAGCGATCTGTCTCCCCTCTATCTCTCTATCTATTATCCGTCTACCTACCTATCTCTCCGTCTCTCTCTGATCTATCTCTCTAGATTCTCCTCTCTATTTTGGCTAGCTGCAGGGAGGTATGTCTGCCTTTTCAGCAAAAGACTCTTGGAGAGATCGGTGTGTGTTTCTTCATCTCTACTTGTTCTCTTCTTCAGTCAGCTATCCACGCGCTGGACGATTTCTTGATAGATAGATAGATAGATAGAAAGGTGAGAAAGATTTCTTTCATATCATTCTACCTATTTTCTTCCTGTTCCTTTTCTTCTCCTTCTCTCTCGTTGTCTTCTTCCCTCGTCTTTGAAAGATCTTTCCGCACATTCTCTGGAAAGAATCGGGAAAGAGAGAGAGAGGGAAAGGTACATTGAGGCAGTAGATGGAATGTAGGCATGAATGCTTGCATGCACTCATTGTCACAGCAGGAGACAAAGAGAAGAAAAGAAAAAGGAGAAGAAAAGAAGAGGAGGATGTGTCTCTGACAGGAGATGTTCTAAAAGGTTAGATCTATCAAGCGACCGAATGAATAAGAAGAAGAAGGCGACAGAATCGATTTTCCTCGCTTTTTTCTCAGGGATAGAATGCTTCTAGATGGAAAGACTAGCGCGATATTCTCAATGATGAGAGGGAGGTGTATATACACCTAGGTGGCTATAGAGATCTATAGATCTACATCCTTTTAACACCTCGTTGGTAAAGTCCGTGTGAAGGGAGAAGATGAAGAAGGACAAGAGAGAAGAGAGTCGTGGGTTATTCTAATGCAAATAAATACCTTCCTATCTTCTTCTTCTTCTTTCTCCTTTACACTCTTCTTACTCATCATGACACCTCTTTCTTCTTTTTCTTCTTTGATCTCTCAAGCAACACCGCCATCTCTTCCTTCTTTCTTCGTCCCTCTCTTCTTCTCCTCCTCCTTTTCTTTTTCTTTTCTTTCTAGTTGCGTTCCTCACAATGGGAGAAGAATTGAAGTTACGCGAACAGCGTCTGCATGTCTCGATAGAAGATTTCGACCATAGCAAGACTCTAAGAGGCTTTACGACTCTCTATATAGAGATCGGAGCTTCTTCTGTAGCTGCGGTCGCGGCAGTTGTATCTTCTTCAGGCACACAGCAGATTTCTTCTTCTTCTGCCTCTTGTTCTCCCCCCTTGTTCTCACCTAGCCTAGGAGAAGGAGAAACAGGAGAGAGCCACTATGAGCATGGGAGAAGAGGAGGTGGAGAAAAAGAGAGGGAAGAAGATCAAGATGTCACGGCGTTGATGCTAGGCTTGAATGACAGGCACGACAAGAATAAGGAGAAGAAGAAGAAGGAGAAGGAGAACAAGAAAGCCTTTTCGTCTTCTCCTCATCGAGTGGTGCTCCCTTTACAGGTAATAGAGTAGTTTGAAGGAAATGAGCCCGTCTCCATGGCGGTGAGGCGCAACAAGCATCGATACTGTAGACAAGTCTCTACAGAGACACATGTCTTTCTGTGTTTCTTCATCTTCAGGTATGGGGATTTCTCTTTCGCATCTTCTTATCAGGAACAGAAGTGAAGAACGTTGCAGCTCTGATGCCCGGTGGGGGGGGGAGACAGCTCTTCTTTCTCTTGGTTAGACGTCTGTCTGCTTCGTTTTTTTCTTCTTTCTTTTGCTTTTTGTCTTCTTCTCCTTAGTTCTCCCCCTACATCTTGAGTCATTTCGTGTCGCCACCTGTCTCTCTCTATCACTGCATGTCGGCATAGATCGACACGTGGAACAAGGCTTATGTATGAAGAGGGATATGGGTGTAGAAATCTATGTAGGGATTCGGTCTTCCTCGCCATCGCTCTCGCCGCCCCTCGATACATAGCAGGTGTATATACATATGTATATAGATAGATATATAGAGTATGTGTGTGTGTATATATATATATCTATGTATGTATACGGTGTCATCTCATGGCTTGGAGGTGTAAGCTATCTGTTCTCCTTCGTTTCTACCTTCCTTCTTCCCTCTGTGCGTCTACTTTCTTTCTTTCTTTCTCACTCTTTCTTTCTTTCTTGATGGGACAGGTTCCTCTTATAGTTGTCTCTGTCTATGTCTACCCCTTTCTCTGGAGTCACATCATCCTGGATCTGTCCCTCTTCTCTGTTTCTCTTCTTTCTTATTCTTTTTCAGCTCCCTCCTGCATGCGATATATCCCGAGTGTATGTAGATGACCAGCTCTCAAGCTTCAGCCTTCCTTCTTCCTTCTCCCCTATACACTTCAGGCAAGGAGAAACAGAAGATGAAGAAGAAGAGGAAGAAAGATATCGCAGTGCTCATACACCTTCGTCAGTCTTTTCTTCTTCTTCTTCCGCTCTATGGCTAGATGAAGAAGAAGAAGGAGAGAGAGATTGCGCCCTAGGAGGAGGAGGAGAAGACGACGTTCATTTTGATCTTCTCACTTTAAGACTCCGTACTGCAGTAAGGACCACAGAGAGATCTAGATAAATCGATGCGATTTTCATCCCTCCGTCTTCGTCTGCTCTCTGTATGTTCTTATGTGTGTGTATATCTGTCGGTGTGAGAATGTGTGTGTAACGGGTCGGCTTATATCCGAAGAGGACAGAAAGAAACGGAAGGACTATGATATGAGAGACCTTCTCTAACGGGGAGTTTCCTTGCTAGGAAGGTTCGTATCTGAATGCTTCTCTCGCATTTTTCTCCCCTCTCTCTCTATATATGACCGCTGACCACCACTCTACGTGTACTGGAGACAGCTAGCTATAGATATCGATAGATAGATGTAGATAGATCTAGGTATAGATATAGGTAGATATAGGNNATATATGTATATATATCTGTATAGATGTCTAGGCAATCAGATCTTCTCTCTACTGTGAAGTCATCACTCCGTGGTAGAATATACGCTTTTAGCATAGTAGGCTATTTGTCATAACTTAAGTGTAATAGCATTAATCTCCTACTTTGTGACGCGAGGAGAAACTCAGGCTTCTCTTCGCGCCGCCCGTTTCTCTCCCTCTCTTCCCTTAAGAAGTGTTCCTCTTCTCTGAAGTCACAACGGAGAGTTCATCGCTAGACTGCATTTCTTTCTTTCTTTCTT
>NW_027156015.1:875-1138 GCF_002600585.1 Cystoisospora suis | reverse complement strand
GTGTATATGCATGTATATGTATGACGATAAGGATATATGTGAATACAACTATATATCTATATCTGTAAGATATATCTATATACACAACAAACATGTTTTCCGCTTGGAAGAGAATGATGTATGACTGAAGCTGTCTCTCAGCTCTCTTTTCCCAAGGGGCATGCAGTTCCTTCGGAGGAAGAGGAAGAAAGAGTTTCTTCTACTTAACTATCTACCTGTCTCTCTACTGTTATTCTACCGATCTATCTTTGACCTATCCATCT
>NW_027156015.1:0-231 GCF_002600585.1 Cystoisospora suis | reverse complement strand
AGGAGGAGGAGGAGAAGAGAGACTGCGAGAATCTTCTTATCAACTGTACTCGATGCTCTTGACGTCTCAGTCGCCTATCTCTCACCTCTCTTGGTTTCCCTCTCTTCCTGTAAGTGCGTATTCTGGAGAAGATCTTCATCCCTCTTCATCTTGTCCCGATCCTGCAGAGGCCATACATAGCGCAGGAGGGGGAGGCCTTTCTAGTAGCTCGAGTAGTAGTAGTAGTAGTCG
>NW_027156014.1:0-12740 GCF_002600585.1 Cystoisospora suis | reverse complement strand
AAGAAGAAGAGAGGAGTAAAGAAGAGAGCTAGCTAGCTTCCTTACTTAACGAATTTGGTTTCCATATGAAGTAGAGCTAACTGATGCAGATGCTTATCCATTACTTTACATCTCTCAAAGGTTGAATTGAAAAAATGACATACCTACACACACACACAACACACATGAAACAGAAGAGAAGGTCAGCATCTATCTATTGATCTCTAATCTATCTATCTCTATGTATCTGTCTATCTTCCTAGTTTATCTATCTCTCTATCTTTGATCTATTTCTCTATCTCCAATCTACCTGGGTTGAAGAAACTGTCTGTCTATCTGTCTATCTATCTACCTAGCTATCTGTGACCTGTCTATACATCTATCTACCTATCTATCTATCTCTCTACTCCCGTCTCTCTCTGTGAAGATCTACACTATTCAATCGTTTCGGAATCCGTTTCAACAAGTAAAGAAGGATCTCTACCTTGAGAGAAGAGAAAGAGAGAGAGAGAAAGAAAGAAAAATTCCTTCTTGTCTGTCATAGCTAGGGAGAGAAAGAAAGGACATTTATCTCCACAGAAGGAGAAGATAGAAAAGATTACTGGAGGCTGTTTGGTGCCGGTGTGCTTACGGCATTTTCTGATTTGGTTACAGTCGGTAGAAATTCTTCTTCAATAATTTCTTCATATGACCCATGCCCCTGCTGTCTATACACCTCCTCCTTCTCTCTTGCCGCCTATAGAGAACAACATAGAAATACACACTACGCCGAGTAGATATGACTCGATACACCTACATCGAGGGAGAGATAGAAAGAGAGAGAGAGAGACATGTTTATATCCGATGGAGATACAGATATAGAGATGTTTCCATACATATGTTGATAGATGAATTGATTGAAGATAGATAGGCAGATAGAGAGATTAACGATAGACAGATAGATAGAGACATTAAGGGCGAGGAGACTGAAGATAAGTAAATAGATAAATAGATGCATCAAGGGCAGGAAAATTGAAGATAGATAGATAGATGGATATCCATTCTTTCTTTTCATTCTTCAGGAGAAGGAGACCTTAATCACCATTATCCTAAGGAGACTGAGAGAAAGACGAAAGAAAAAGAGAGAGAGGAGATTGTTTCTTACCTTGATCTGTTGCATGCGTTTTTCTCTCCAATGAGACAGATCATCGAGAGTTTCTGTTTGACTACTTAGGTCACTCTCTTCCTCCCCATCTTGAGCTAAAGAAAGAAAGAAGAGCGAAAAGAAAGAAGAAGAAAAACAAGAAAAGCGGGGCAAGATGCATGGAGGGATGAAGAGAGGAAAAGAAACTCCACAGATAGCTGGAGATAGACTGAAGATACACAGGCAGATAGATAACGAGAGAGAAGTGGATTTAAGATAGATCAGAGATAGCTAGACAGATGAACGACATACACACGGAGATAGATAGATAGATAGAATAAAGAGAGATAGATAGATAAAGATAGATAGAAAGATAGACCATCCCTCCCAGGTTTAGTATGCTTTCGGTCAGGATGATCAGCCGCGTTCCTAGACAAGAGAGAAGACAATTATGAAGAGAAACTTCTTCGCGAGAGAGAGTGGGGGAGATAGATATATAGAGCTTGAGAGAAGACTTTAGAAGCCGTCAGCTAGACTTTGTTACTCTACATACAAGCCGGAAGACCATCAAGGATGAGAGAAACAGAAAGCACGACTTGCAGAGAGAGATAGGACGTTATCTATCTATACACACGTAGATAGACAGATAAATAAATATGGATGTATATACAGAGATATACAGAAGAAAGAGAAGATGAGAGCACACTTCTATTGGGTGAATGTCCTGGCTATGTCTACAGATGTGTCTGTCTGGAATGAAAAGTATGCTTAGCCACTCTTACACTCTCTTCTCTGTCTCCACGAATATCTTTCGCATAGCTCCTTCCCTCTCTCTAGATATTTATGTGAAGGAGAGTTTTGCATGTTGCTTTTCATAGCAGCTTAAGATGAGATATATATACAGAGAGAGAGAGAGAGAAAGAGAATCGATATGAAAATAGTGAAGAGAAGAAAGAAGAAAGACAAAGTGCACTGTAAAACCCAGGAGTGGTTCTCTACATCACCAGGGAAAGCCCGTCTGTTAAACGACCATGTTATGACCCTGTTTGAGGTGTATGTACACTCCAACTTACATAGGGCAGTGGGCAACCATCACACCAGGACAGCTGATCAATTAAGATCGTTCATGCGTCAACAGATTCCTTACTTGTGAAAGCTTGGTCACCATCTTCACTCTCTTTTTGACGCCTAATCTTCTCTTCGTTTCGACTTGCCAGATGAATCTTATCCTGAGTTACCTTGTCCTGGGATTATAGAAAGAAACACACAGAGATACACAGCTGGGAAACGCTTTTGAAGAAGGATGAAGAAAAAGAGCACAGAAATCTGATGGTCTCTCTCTGTATGAACACGTGCAACGACAACATCTGTCTTGACATACAGCGGTAAGCCTTGCACCGTGGAGGTCGAGAAATAAGAGTCTTCAGCTGGAAAGTGTATTGAAGAGGAATCGTACATAGCACCCAGAGAAAGATAGAAGAGTAACGAGCGGCTAAGAAGAAAAAGACGAAGTAGCTGAAGCGCAACAACAGGAGAGGAAGGAATGCTGTAGCTATCTAAAGAATCTCGTCTTCCGGAAAACAGGGAGGTCATTTAACGTCCTTCTTCATGGGTTCTTCTTCTGTTTCCCTCTCACGCAGTGCCCTCCGCCTGTCTTCACTAAAAGTGTTTTACTACTTGGCATTGTTTAGCTGCTCTCTTCTCCAATGAGAATCTTACTCTCTGTAACTCCTCTACGTCGACATGCGTACTTATCTATATAGAGAGAGAGACAAAAAAAGAGAGATATGTGATTGACTATACACATTGGGAGGAGCTGAAGAAAAGGACAAGAGAGAGAGTGTATGGATATAATGATGACTGGGCAAGAGAAAAGAAATAAGGAAGAAGGATGTTCTTTTCAGAACGAATGCACAAGAGGACAGAAAAAAGGAGAAGGAGGAAAGCCAAAGAAGAAGCCCCAAAGGGGGAATGTGGGGATGTATAGATGAGAAAGATACTTCGGCCCTCGTAAGTTATTTCAAACAGACGAAAAGAGAGAGAGAAAGGGAAGAAGAGTTGCGCTCATTACCAAGACTATATCCGTAGCAATCTTTCCAAGCTTCTCTGCTGTCGCCATCTCTCAAGAAGTGATGATGGAGAAAGAAAAGAAGAGGAACGCGCCGGCACTTCCCCTTTTGCTTTTTCTAGTCGGGAGATCTGTCCCTTTTCCGTATGAAGGTCTTCGGATGAGTTGATCCGCAAAGGCGGGAGCCTCACTAAGAAAGAGAGGTTTGCGAGTTCTCTCTGCTAGAAACGCGGAGAGATAGAAAGACACTCTACACCGAGGTGGTCGTTGCGACTGGCTTGTATCGAGAGAAGAGGAGTGGATGAGACGGACACGGAGACACAGCTCGACCGTAGAAATCTTTTTACGATTGAATAGACTGAAAGACTAAAGGGAATTGAACTTGAAGACAGGAGGAAAGCGAGAAGCTCGACAGCGAACGAGAGAAAACGGAGAGGACGGCCAGGGAGGCTGGGCGGAAGAAAAAGACCGCAGTTCTTTTAGGTGTGTAGAGAATCCAAGAGAAGTCTTGACCCGAGGGAATGGAATCTGGTTATTTTCGGACTGATGATGTCTCGTGGGAAGTGCAAGACCCGACTAAGAATACAGAGATTATTGCTTCCCGTGAAAAGTCTTGCATGCATAGAAAGGCCGGAAAGAAAGAAAGAGACGGTTGACCCACCCACCCCCCTCTGTGCATGCGAGAAAACTACAAGACAGGAAAGATGTGTCTGCTCCAGTCCGAAGCCAGTTGGCTAGTTGAAAGGACTACTCTTTCTTTTCATTTCTTAATGAGATGAACCCAGAAAAAGAGAAAAACGAGAGAAACCGCAAAGAAAGTGACAGCATCTTGACGCGTCACGAGACTTCTCATCTAATGTAGGTTGGGCTGTAGCCTAGCACCATTAGGAGAGAGTTGAACCGAATGGAGTCAGTCCGTACTCATCACTTTACACACCTCCGGTAGAGCCTTCTCTATGAACAAGTGAGAGCCGCCACGACTTTTGAGCTTTTTTCCTTCGATTCCCGAGGCTTTTGCGCGGAAGGGGAGAGGCAAGTGGTGGGTGCGTCAATCAGTTGGGTGTTAGTCAAACTTTTCTCGCTGGATACCTGTCGATCTGAAGAATCTTCTTTCAGTGGGTACTGCCGCATTTTTCTCTTCTCCACAGACGCCTCGCGACTTCCTCTTTCTATTTGTCTGCAAACTGAATGTGAGCTATAGAAGAAACGATTGTCCTTTCTTCCAAGAGAGCACGGACGAACGTTCACTGACATGTGTATGACTAGGTGTATGTGGCTTTCTCTTAGTAGTGTATGTAATAGGGTGAACCAAGAGGACGCACGCGTTAAGGTCTCTCCGATAGTTCAAGAACAGATGACGAGACCAAATTCATCTTTCCTAGGAGTTCACTTTTCCTTTTGAAGAAATTCGAGATAGGATGGAAACCTGACGAAGAGCCGACAAGACTCCTGCCGTCAGTCTTTCTAACGACAGGTGGAGACAGGAGGAACGAATGAATGACCATAGAAGGACATGCTATCCCATCACCCATTTTTATGGATGACCAGAAAGAGGCTAATGATGAAGAGAAGAAAGTCTCCCAGCCAGTAGTTAAACCTGTCATGTGAATGAACTGCTTGAAGAAACTTGTTCTTCTTTTCTTCTGTCACTACTTGAACAGGGAGTTTTACCCAGCTTATGATGCATCCTCTAGAATGTAACTGATTCTCAGCTCTTCTTGCTGGACGTCACCGTCTAGAGATAAAGTAACGGTTACTGTCTTCTCTCCTGGCTCATTTGCCTACACAGGAAAGAGGAAAAGGAAGTATGGAACACTCTCATTGTCAGCCAGCTTTAGAAGAGAACCCGTCAAAAGGAGAGAAACAAGTGAAGGAACCCCCCCCCGGTTCTTTTCTTACGCAAGACATCCGTTGCGGCAGGTCGTCATAGGCTGGCATTCTGTATGGAATTCGGAGAACGAACTGTTTCCTATGTCGCGTGTATCGAGGAAGAAGAACTCCTTTACCTGATTGATTTTAACAGATAGCTTCGCTTCGCCTTGTCCCGGAATTGTCAAGGTTGGACTTTTCACTGAGACGACTGCTGGATCGGATATTGAAACGTTGTACGTCTGAGTGAAACAACGGTGATGGAGAGGAAAGAGAAAAGTCAAAGGCAGGAAGTACCGGTTTACAGAAAAGACTTGTATGCTCTGTGTGAGAATGACATACATCCCACAAGGGCTTTGCGCACTGACAGCATGACAATTCCTCCTTGAACACCTTCAAGAATTCCTCTTTACGCCTGTTTCTTAGAGGCGCAGAAGACTATTTCGGTTATACGACGGCTTTGTTTCTGGCGTCTGCTGATATTCCAGCCTGACTCTACGCCTGTACGGTGACCGACTTTTCTTGCTGTTTTCTTTCAGAACTCCCGGGAACTCCTTGGAGACGCCTGGAGTCGGCTACGGTTAGGGTTTGAGAGGGGGCGATGTGTTCCTTACCAGCCACTAGGACCACTAGAATTTGCGGTGGATAGCCTGAATGCCTCCTTCTTCACGTTTTTTCCAGAGCAACCGAACAAAATGGAGCCTTCGGTTGGGTAGGGTGTCGATATGATACTAGGAGAAGTGAGAAACGTGATATTCTTGCTATCGTAGAAGTCACATACCCAGAGAAGAGAGAGATAACCTAGCTATAAAATGCATTGAAAACGGATGGCTATCTAGGTAGGATATGGTTAGAGAAATAGTGGGAGATCGTGAGAGAGAGAAAGAGACACAGAAACCCAATGAAAATACACGCACCTTCTCCTCTTCGCTTTTGTTTTTGAATGAGATTTTGTGGGTCTTTGTTGCACCGACTTTGCAGGTCACTTTTTGCTGATGGCCCTTTTTCCCTTCTTTGCCGGCCTTGTCTTTTTTCTCTGAATCTTTAGACTCCTTCTCACCGTCCTCGCTCTTCGGCTTTTTCTCCCTAGACTCTTTCTTCTCACCCTGCTTTGTTTTGCCACCAGACTTGCCGTCTCCGTCAGCAGCAGAGCCTTCACTTGTAAGGCTTCGCTCGGAATTGGCGGGTTTCTCTGTTCTGCTACTGCTCTTACTTGAGGACGCCTTCCTCTCAGAGCTATCCGAGTTACTGCTTCTAGCTGAATTTGCATCTCCGTCGTTTTTCCCTCGCTTGGATGGAGCTTTGGCACCGTCACTCCCATTATCTCCATCCTTACTAGTGCCCTTACTTTTCTTCTTCTCTTTCTTCCCGTCCTCTCCTTTGCTGTCATGGCTGGGGGTATCTGATCGATCAGAGTGTTTGCTTGGTGTCCCCCTCCCACTGTCATTTCCGTCGGTGGAACGGTCCCGCCGGGCTGAAGATGCCGGGCTTGAAGTGCCAGATGTCTGTCACAGTTGAATAGGAGAAGACCACGATCTTGTGCCCACATTTTCTCCACGTGTCTTCTTAAACAGTGTAAGCTTGCCTTCTCTGTTTTTTCCAAGTATTTCTACAAAATGCGCGAATGTGCTGCTTGCGTAATGTAGAACGAAGCCAGGGCCTTCAGGTACACCAGTATATCTATTGCATCGAGCCGTAGAAGTGGATCCCTGACACCATTCTAGTTTATTTCTAGAGCTTGGTTGGGTTGTTCCACCAGGCTAAAGTGCCAGTCGCACCTACTCTGCCGTTCGGTGGTTGGTTGCAGAAGGGTTCCGCGCCTTCTTACTGAGTGGGTCCTATCTACGTGGCTACACAGGACAAAGGAACGGAACACCGGAACAGTGATAACTGCAGTGACCCTAGTTGTGAGATGAGTGGTTGAGCATCCAGACTGGAATACAAGCAAGTCTAGACGAGCAGTCTTTGCTGTGAGGCTGTACAGAATCCAGAAAACTACTAAGAACACATTGTGTTATTGACCACACTCGCTCCAGTCGTGTCGTTGAAGATTTGCGCATAATTTTTTCCTTTCTTTAGCTCTTGGGAGAAAACGGAGTCGATCTTCACCATTTTTCCTGGGTAGGGGAAGGGGAAACAGTAGTCTGCTAACGGTATTATAAGCAGATGGCGACACATTGAGAGTGTCGGAGTGCAAGACTAGGAGAAACGCCGCCCGGACTCCGTATGGCAGTGCACTTCTATCGCAGTATAGACGTTGGCGCTTACGTTTCCACCCTTGCGACCACCTTCACCTGACATCTCAAAGCCTCGTATTTGTCTGTTAACTTGAATCGTTGACGGGTGGGGCGGCATTGTTGCTTTTGGCACTGGTCCAATCACAGGGGCTTTTGGACGGGGCTGGGGAACAATCATCCAGGGAGGTGGGTCAGGAACGCCATGCCGGCGGTCCCTATATTCGAATTCTTCGGGAGCCAATGGTATTTCAGTCAGCAGAAGAAACACGTCAAACAAACTCTTCTCCGTCCAGCCAAAGTCATCCGGTCTTGATCGAGTCGGAGACAACCGGGTAGGGCACACATATCTCCGATCAGGACTCCCTCGAGGAGGGGAACCTGTGGCATGTGGTGGAACTCTCTGCGAGCTCATTATTCTTGCGTCTTGGGGGTCGAGACATTTACGTGAGACAGCTCCAGACACTCTTTGGTACGGCACGCCTGTGAAGCGCCAACGAATCGATCTGTCGGCACTCGTCAGAACAGCTGCTTCCGCAAACTCCTCCTTCGATTACGGAAGATGACTGCAGCTGCTACGGAATACTCTCAGCTAGCCAGACTGCGTCCTAGCTAACGTGCCGCGGGAAATCTACCCTGTGTTGGGGGACTGAGCGGTCGTTCGCGTAATGGAGACCGTTGAGAGTTGCTTCACCAAAGAAATGAAGGTCATGCGATGAAAAAATAAGAGCCAGCCTAGCTTCAGGGACCCACAGTTTTGAGCGACGAGAGTCTAGAAAAGAAGTAGAAGGAAAGAAAGAACTTCAAGCTGTCGATACTCTTCAATGCCAGGTCGCCTCTCGGGCTCTGAAGCGAAGCAGGTCTCGTCGGTCTATAAATCAGTCCTTCGTGGCAACCAACAGCCTGCTTCTCTTGGTGCTGACAGTGGACTGTTTCAGCCGCGCTGCTACCGTGGGAGCCTTCGTAGAAAACCAGGAAGTCTCAGAGTAGAAGCCAGTCAGTCCCAAGACAAAAGGGTCACCGATACTGCCTTCGCATGCACCAGGGGCCCCTCTGCGGCATAATCCGCCCGCCTCCAGTTGTAGTCACTTACTGGGTTTCCTTCACCAGGTTTTTGCTGGTGCGAGGAGACAGATATCAAAACCAGAATGGCAGACAGCCGGCGTCAAACCTGACCTGTCCCCCCTGTTCGCTGTGTTCCATTCTGCGTGGAAGGATTCTTTGTTTCTCAGTATGCTCGACAAAACGAAACCCTCACCTACTGCATGCAGCCTGGTCGACCCCAGCTCTCAGTAGTCGCCGTCTTCTATAGCAAAGCAGGATTGCTCAGCACATCCCTACTGAAAGCGTAGGGCTCTCTGTATGCGACAGGAATCTCCACTGCATCACCTACCACGAGAGAGCAGAACAGCAGGGAAAAAAAGAAGAGAGGTGTTTACGCACCCGTTGGCCGTCCACCGAAGACTCTATACGATATTCCGAAAAAGAAAGAATCTGTCTCTGGTCGATATACGCACAAAAGCTGGTACACTCAGTTTTCTCATGGTCACACTCAACACGACCCAATGCCTCAGCTTGCGGTGTTCAGAAAGCCTACATGTATTCACCTTAGTCTACGGCGAGGAAAAAGCGAGCTCCGACACAACTATCAGAGAAGAGGCCTCGGTCAAAACAAAGGGTAAGATCGTGCGTGCTCTCTCATTGGCCGGGCTCTCCCTCTTTTTTTCTATTCCATCGCAAACTTTCCTCAGAAAGCGCCCCTCATGATAAACGCGCTATCTTCTAGTTGTTCCATTCTTGATCACATCTTTCTGAGAGCGATGTAGCACCGACCCCCCGAAAATCACAGATCACTCCTGCGGCCGTGTGACCCCTACTGAATCTCGTTTACTTCTTCGATATCAGCGCGGAAATCTGAACTCAGCGAAAGCGGAGCCACGCGGGTCCCCTCGCGCCTATTTGCATTGAATCTGCGTCGCTGTGGAAGAACCTACAGAACATCGATATCAGTGCGGATCGGCGTCCTTCACTATTATCGTTGATGCTCTTTGCATTACTAAGAGCTCGCCTGCAACTGGCAACCGGCCAGAAAGGGCTAACTAAGATTAGCGGCGAACGGCTGACTCTGGGTGTTCACAGGGGGCACCTGCGGTGTCCAGTTGAAGTCGCCTGCAAAGGATCGAAGTCACATAGAATTCCGCTTTGTTTCTCCAGCAAGTCTTCTGCGCCATGTGTTCCTATTGTGGAGCTACATCTCAGAAGCAAATCATATTGCTCTTGCTAGTTTGACTCATCGGAACAAGAACACTTCTCTCTCTTTGACCCTTTCTCCTCTCCTCGAAGGGGGACGGCTGAACCTCATCATCGCCCTTAAGTTCTTCTTTTGTCTCTCATCCTTCGCTACACTAATGAAATCTCTCTTTCTTCTCTCTCCTTCCCTCGCTCCTATTCTCGAGAAAGAAAACGACAGGCAAAACACTTTTTCTCTCTTGCTATTCTCCGCTGTAATTCGCCTTTCCTTCCCTGTCCGCAACCCCAGCCATCTCGGACGACGGGACTCATTCTTCGACAGCAATGATGTAGCTTCAAAAACCGTCAAAGGGGGGTGTGTCTTTCTCCTCCATCTTTCTAACTAGTGAGCACTCCAAGGTACAACCTATCACTCTCGGAAACTCACTACACCTCTCTTAGAATGATGAGCTCGGGAGACCCATCGTATCCGAGCGAACCGAATGGCGTCTACCTCTTCTCGTGGCATTCCTGTCCCCCCAGCGTGGACTGTGAGTAGCTCATATGGGCCTTCCCTTCAAGTGAGATGAGATCTTGACGTCCTACTGTATGGCTTTTCACGAAAAGAAAGAAAACGCGAGTACCTGTCCCGCCTGACAAAGGGTGTGTGTCTTATCTCTTTTATCTTAAGCACAAAAAGGCGACATCCAAATGAATGACAAGATTCGTGACTTTTCTGTTAACAAGAAAAAAACAAGGAAGAGCGTGTGCTCTCGTACGAGAAAGGAAATCAAAGGACACGCGTAGCATCATCAGTAGCTTTCAGTCACACGCCTGCAGGCTGTTGCCCCCTCCCTCTCCTCCCCTCGGGTGTATGTACACCTCCTCCTTCCGGCGCTGGCCATCAGAAAAAAAAAAAGCCTAAGCCGGAGAAAATCGGGGGAATCCCTCCGTCAAATTCTCCCAGGATATAAGGCCACCGACACTCCCACCAAGACAGGGCGAGAGACCCAAAGCTCTTCTTCCTTCTTCTTTGCACCATCACCTCTCAGTAGGGCCACAACTTTCTTTCACTTTACTCAAACAGACGAACCTTTATCCTCTTTCTGCTTTCTCCACGCACACATAGACATGTGAGATAGACCGACAGGCGGGAAGAAAGTAGAGACAAGAAAACAGTTGCTTTCGCTCTCCAAAAGGAAAAAATCCCCTCAAAATGAAAGGAACAGAGAAATCGAAGAGAATCAAAAATGCCCGTCTTTATCCCTCTATACAATATCTCTTTCTACCGACCGACAACACACTCACCTCCGCTCTCATTTATAGCGGAACGACTGCACGCCGTCGATCTATTCTTTATCTCCTCCTCTCAGTATCCCTTCCCCCCCTTCAATCACCCTTTAACTTGACTTTCTCTTATGCATCTTTCTCACTTCAGAGAACCTCACTTTCAACTTTGTTCTACTCCTCCTCTTGGTCATAATCTCCCCCTCCTTCGCGTGGATAAGCATCGATGTTCGATTGCACTTGGCAACACACAAGAGGCAGGTGCATGTATCTTCTTTCTCTCCCCTTGGAAATCTTCTCTTTCTTTACTTCATTCTTTCATGATCCAAGAAGACAATGAAAGAAAGCTTCATTTCATTCTGAACTCCTCTGGGACTGCATAGAAGCACTCACGTAGCTTGCTCGGTTTGAGAGAGTACAGAAAAAAGAAGAGAAAAAAATAAGAAGGAAAGAAACCTGTGCTAGTGACTGGCGGAAGGGACACCTCAGACGGACACCAACAAGAAGCCGACTCAGGAAACAAATGGAACAGTTCAGTGTATATACACCCGAGACAGATCCTTCAACCGTGCATGCACTGACATCTGCAAATCTTCTTCTTCTTATAAAGCCATGGCAGGTTCTCTCTTCTAGCAGGAGGGTGTCTCAACTCACTCATTATCCAGTTGACTGAGAGAGAGAAAGAAGGAGGAAATCAACAGAAGAGAAGAAACATATACAAAAGTATAGAAAGATATAGAAGGAGAGATAGAAAAACACACCGCTTCCCACACATAGCCCCTTTACCATCTCACTCACACAACACGGGACAAGTCGGGGACGCAGAAGAAATGGAGAGAGAGAGATAGATAGATAAGTATAGAAAGAGACATAGAAAGACCGACTAGTTAAAGAACAGGTGGACAGCTTCGACAAGCATGGAGATGTCAAGACGTACAGACCAATGTATATCTTTCTATAGCTCATTAATTTATGCTTTTGCTTTCCTTCCAGAAAAAAAAGAACGTTGAAGAGTCGAGATCCAGATAGAAATACTACGCGGCGGCCATCTATCGATCGAGTGACAGTGCATGCAGTGTATATACACCGATGCAGTCTATACTTAAGAAGCTGAGAAGCTCCGATCCCACACGGGTCTTTATACTATAGAAGCGTACGTGTCCTTCTCTCTCGATCTTTACTCTTTTCTTCTCTTGTTTCTGAAGCCCTCTTTCCTCTTTCTCAACAATCCTCCTCTCTTCTCTTTTTTTCTTGTGTTTCTTCCTCTTTCTTCTCTGCTTTTTATCTATGCATGCGCATGCAGAAACATACACCTCACACCCCATCCACCCTTCTCTCTCTTTACAAGAAAATGCCATCCGTCCCCTCAATCCTTGCCTATCCCTTCCTTTCCTTCTTCTTCTTTTCTTCTTCTAGACTTTTCTTTTCTAACCCAGAAAATTAAACAGATACACACTTCTCCATTCTTTCTTTCTTTCTCCCCGGGCTTCTCTAAGATTAAGAGGCCCCACTCCTCTCAAGTCTATCACCGAGACGTTTCTCGTCGATGCCTATGCGAGATAGAGCTTTGGCGGTTCTCTGCTTTTCAAAGCGCCGCCCTCTTGTCTGGTCAAGAGAAGAAAAAGAACGAGAAGTCTCGGCTGAGCGAAAAAAGGCTGTTGAAAGACGTTGAAAGAATTCACCTTGTAGCTGTCGACATCATAGAAAATGAAAGTTGACAGAAAGAAGAATAGCGAAAACTTTTCTTTCTTCCTTTCTTTCTTTTATCCCTGTTGTGTCCCAGACACAGCACGAAGAGACCCAGTCTTCTTCTTCTTCTTCTTTTCTCCATCTTGTTTAAGAGATCGAGAAAGCACTTGAGAGACTTCGTAGGAATGTTTGGCATTCCTCCTTCTTCATTAGTGAAGTTTCGGAAAGAAACCGCTCGGCCTTTTTCTGCAACACCCCGCCC
>NW_027156013.1:0-454 GCF_002600585.1 Cystoisospora suis | reverse complement strand
GCGTACGCTAAGAATGATCAGCCAGAAGCTCGGAGAAATAGGAAAAGGTGTGTGTGTGGAGTTTCGGGAGTTCCTGGTGGAACTCGTAGGGATGTTCGGGGAAGATTTTCGTCGGCTCAGGGGGTCAAGTGGGACCCAAGAGCGATTGGAGGGAAAGAGTTTTTTGTCCCATGTGTCTTTTAGGCTCACCAGAGGAAAGGAACACCCTCTACGGACCAGAGTTTTTCCTAGAGAAGAGTTCCGAGGGAGCCATCCAAGGGAGAGAGAGAGAGGAGAGGCCTAGACAGCCAAGTGAAGTGATTTGGGGGACTTATGGGAAGACCCCAGTTAAGGAAAAGAGGGAAGGAACCAGTAGAGCCGGAGGAGGAGAGTTCCCCATCCATCAGGGGGATTATCTAAAGCTACAAATGATGCTCCCCTGGCTCATGAGCGTGTCATCAGGTCGAAAGCGTGA
>NW_027156012.1:0-23247 GCF_002600585.1 Cystoisospora suis | reverse complement strand
ATCAGCACATCAGAACTGGCCAAAAAATACACCACCTGCCTGTACCACCATGGCATCCTCGAGATTAGCGTAGTGTTTCTGGGTGCCGCGAGGGACGAACCATCCCTGAACGGGATACCAGTACTAAACCCTAAACCGCGGTCGATGGGGGGCGCACGGTGCCAGACGGTGTCGCTTCTGGTGGACGTGTGGGGCAAGGAGATGCCTGTGGTTGGCGGCAGCTTTTGTCTGGTAGAGGCCTGAGAGCAGCCGCGCCCGGGTGGCTGCGCTACGGACAGTCCGATGTCGATACTACGGCATAGCGCCGTCAGCGGGACAACTGGCCACTGTTCCGGCAGGAGATTCATTTTCTCCAGCTCTCGATGTGATCAGCGGTGTTGGGCGCCTCACAGCGTTGCATATGGGGCAAAGGCAGGACATGAGTGCCAGGTAAAGCTGGTCTCCCATACAGCTGTAGACTGTATGGGAGGAGAGGTAAGAGTTTAACCGGAGAGAACAGGCTAGCAGACGTGCGCGCCGAGGACGTCGTGGAATTCTCAGCAGGGGGTGGATGATATGCCCGCAGGTAGAGTGCTCACTCGGCTAGTAGTCTTCCGGTGAGCTGCTACCGTAACGCTGTAATACGCAGCCCAGAGTACTGCCCACAGCGCTGAGAGCTCTGTAGGCGGTAGTGGCTCCAGGATGGCTAGGGCCACAGGAAACGTTACGGTATCGAGAAGGCACTGGACCGGCTAGGCAGGCGGAGAGTGTACACTGGTCGCGAGTGGACCGTGCGCAGGCAAGCGACCGGAGAGAATCAATAACTCTGCTAGTTAGACAGATTACTGTTTCGATGGTAACAGTGCTAGCACTGCTCAACTCTTCTCGGAGAGCTGAGATACACACTCTAGTGGAAGCCGGTGATTTTCGGAAGCGCGCGTGGGGCCTCCGAATGTCCCGGACAACACGGAGTGCCGACTCTGCGCCTGCATTCGCCTCTCTCTAGTGAGAGGGTTTCGGCAGTGTGACGCTGTGAAGGCAAGCCACTGTCGCAATTCGGAACACTGTGGTGGACTGCAGTATCTAGTGGCGCCCATTGTTGTAGCGGCCAACCCACACACACGTCTCCGATTCAGTGCTTCTGACTCGCGCGTGACCGTCGTAGTACTCGTTCAGGGCCGCCACGCACCCTAACGCGCGTACTACGCTGGCGGATGCCCAACAAACACGAAGCGCCGACGCCATTGACAGGCACAACAGAGCCCACGAGGAAGGCCGCGCAAGCGTAGGCACTGGTGTGCCGCTCAAGATAGCCACGTTCGAGCGGCCAATACCAAGATGAACTGCTACAATGACGCTGCGGTTTGCAGCTGAGACTATTGCTGGCGACGGCAGGAGATCCACAGCTTGTAAAGCTTCCGGCAGCCTCGTGCCGTGACAGACGCTACGGTGCCCGGGACACGCTGGGCCTCTTGAAGACATGGCCATTATATGCGGTGCTCCTGGCAGGCCGGGTCTACACCGGTGAACCGTTCTGCGGGAGCGAACCTTCGGCGGAGGTGACACAGATGCCCTGCCACCAGACCCCACTGGAGAGAACCAGTTATTCTCAGAAGTGAGTACTACTGTTCCCATTCAACGAGTAAAAGTGATCAGGCAACTCTAACGGGAGTGCTGAACTGTTTACTTACTGGACCAAGTGATTTCCGAGAGCGTGCCCGGTATAAGGGATGCCGCAGTATCTTCTGTTTTGCTCACGGAGGCACAACACGTGTCACAGCTACCGACAAACATGCGAACTGGTCGGCTCATCGGCGGTCATTCACGGCACGGCACTCAGTCTGCGGCGCGGCCTTCATTACACCGAGCGACGGGACAGACCCGCGTCAGCAGCGTTACAGGCCGCAAACGCACAGACAACAAGCAGTGTCGGCTCGGAGTCTAGGTTTGCGTCCGGACGACAGAAGCGCTCATTTACGGTGACGCCGCGGGAACACGCCGCTGTCGCACCACGAGTCAGACGGCAAATCTTCGCTTTGTGCCGCATGCTGCCCTACATCTCGCATCACGTCAGGGAGCCCGGACCCAGTTGAGGTGCTCACAACTCGAACTACCCGGCCCGTAGCAGACGACATCCCCCTGAGGACTTCCCCCAGGCAATGACGTGCTACGGTGTATGCGTACCCGGCAGCCAACAACAGCAAGCAGGCGAAGCAGGGCGAAAGCAATGCTGCATTGACTGGCCATTGAGCAATCCGCGAAGCGTGACGCCCATGAGGCCAGCTCCTGACCTTGCCCGCTTAGATAACATTTCATAGGCCGCGAGATCTCTCTCGAACGCGCGCAACCGTGCGCCGCATGAGTACAACTACGTACACGAGCTTTCTACTGCTCGCAACAACCAAGTTTCTGTTCCCACGGGTAGACACGGCGTCGGTGTCTGCTGCCGCCGCACCGCAGCCACAGCGGGCCGCTGGAGCAGGCTGCCTAAGCGAAAATCCACTCAACCTTCAGAATGCCGAATGTCCATCCCTTTCTGCACGCCGCCGGAAAGCTCAGCTGTGGTCGTTCTTGCAAAATAAACCCCAAGCCTCGCGGCCAAGGTTACGCTTTACCCTCCGGCGCCTCTGCGTCTCAGGGTTCGCTTGTTACTGGCATGCGCCGGTACCGTCGCACTCGGAGTCAAGCAGCGACTGGTCGGTCAGTGGCTGTCGCGTGCTGACTGGGAGGGTCAAATTCGCCTGGTGGGTCCACATCCACGCCGAGCGTCGCAAAGCGCCCTAGAACAGTGCGTCTAAGAATGTACGAACCGACGATTTCCGAATCTAACGGTCACTACGTGCTCTCAAATGCTCGAACTCCTTGAGTGCGGTAGAGTGGTCCGACAGCGGCGGGACGCGGAGGCGGTGAGACGTGTGCTTTGTGGCGCAGCCAGTGTGTGCGGCAAGTTAGCCATACCGGTTTATCCGTTCGCCGCGTACAGTGCATTAACACGGCTGTCAACTGCACCCGTGTGATTCTTTGCACCGCGTTAGGGAGACTTACTCTCTCTCTAACTAATGAGTGCCTTCTGTTGATACTCTGGTGTGTATCCCATTGTGTGTGATCTACAGTGAGAAGCCGTGCTACTGCGTCGTGTACCACACGTGTGAGTTAGCGGTTGCGGGGTTGCCGGGAGTGGATGTTTTTAAGGGGGTTGTGTCTGGCGCGTGTAGACAATGCGGCGCGAGAGTGAAGGAGGGCACGGTGGACGCGGGGCTGCGAGGAGCCGGGTACACTCCAGCAAAATGTACGCGGTTGAAGATGTGATCGCTGTGAAGTATATTTACCGTAGGTTCGTGTGGCTGGTCAAGTGGAAGGGGTACCCCATCTCAACATGGATTCCGACGCGTAATTTCGCGCCCAAATCGTACTGGCGAGCGAAGATGGAGGAGCTGAAGAACACACTCAGCAAAGGCGGGAGCACACGCTCGAGTTCTTTTGAATCTTCTCCCAGCGCGGTGAGTGAGGGGTGCGCCGGTGGACTGAATGTGAAGGACGTGCTCGCTTTTAAGGAAAAGGCAGACGGTCGGCAATACTGCGAAGTCGAGTTGGAGGGGGTTGCCGGGCCTGTGTGGATGGACATACAAGACTTGAGCACTTGCGAACCAGCTATCATGAGAAAAGTAGCGAACCTGAAGAATACGTACGATTCTCGGCACCACAAGGATGACAGTCTAGCAGCTGTCCGTTCTGTCCTTATATCAGACTCTGAATCCACACAAGATGAGTGGCCAAGCCGGCGGTACAGTAGTGAACCAGTAGACATACTCGGATTCAGAAAGAGAAATGGGGTGGAGGAGTGGCTTGTAAAGTGGGGGAATGCGGACGAAAGTTGGGAGTTGCGGCAGTATGTTGAGAGATACGGACCCAAGTTCAATAGGAAAATGGACAAGTTGAAGTACGAACAGGGGACATACACCGTAGAGGATGTGCTGGACTTCAAAGTTAGCGGAACAGGCGAGGAGTGTTTCAAAGTCAAGTGGATGGGCTACGGGACATCCACGTGGGAGCCACGAAGGAACCTAAGAAGTGTAAGAGACCCGAAACTTCTTGACAAAATGCAGCGTCTCGTAGCTCGTCGTGCGAAGCTTGGTTCAGCGGGACGTGCTCGGAAGTCCAGCACGCCGAGAAAATCAACTCGTACCGGAAACCCCAATGCTAGGGGGGTAAAGTTACGACGCAGGCATCCGAGACTCAGGCGAGACTCGCACCATCTTCAGACATCTGCCTAGCCCTTTCCATGTTTGTGAAAGGCCTGGCTACGGACACTCCCGTTGTTCGTCTGAAAGTGTAGCCATGATTGATAGCCGTCGGGCGCCCGTGCTGTGGTTTGTCGCTTCTCAGTTCTACAGACGGGACAGAAGGTAGAAAGCCATTCCCGTCTTTACTTTCTGGGGGACACTTTAATGTGGAACGAGAGGTCTAACACACGTCTTTCTGCTGACGTTGCGTGATGTTCGGTGGCATTCGTGTGGGAAGCCATTCCCGTTTTACATTCGTGAGGGACACTTCATCAGAACGAGAGGTCTAACGCACCTTTTTCTGCTGACGTCGCGCCGTGTCCGGTCGCATTCGTGTGGGTGTCCGACCGGAGTGAAAACGACAGTAGTGGGCTGTTGTTGCTGTTGCGGTTCTGCGACGCGAAGTTGTTCAGAAAGGGTGCGGCGGTACGTTGGGGATTCAAATTCGTTTTGACGAGCCGTTTGTAGTTCTTGCAAGTCGTGGTGACAGTAATGCGCCGTGCATGAAGAGGGGAGACACGCAGCCGTTGTGTTGCGAACAACGCGCCGCAGGAGGCGAGTACGCTTTACTGAAGTAAGGGCACGTTCGAGTGATGGCAGTGTAGGTGGGACACAGAGCGAATGCGGATTCTGCGTGAGTTGCAGTAAAGGATCGCGTGTTCGCGTATCCAAGGTATGTGCCGTGTTCCACCCGAAAGCAAGAACGTAATAAAGGATCCCGTGTTAGCATATCCGGCTTACGGGCAGTGTTCTAACCATAAGCAAGGAAGTGAGTGAACGGCTGTCGAAGCACGAACACGCGGCCAGAGTTTTTCACTCGATCGAAGCCGCCCCAAAAGATCTGCCCCAGTTGGGGGGCTGATTTTTTTTTTTCAGTCGGACCTGTTGGTCGACCCGGGCCGCGTGACTCTTGCCGTCGGAACGAGTTCGAAGGAGTGCATCACACGCCTCGGTTGATGATCATTACTCACGGTGACTTCGAGTCTGCGCGTCTGACGAACGGTGGAACAGAGTAAACACGTCGGAGGTGCGGGGTCATTGTATCGGGGAATCATGTCGAAGGACGGTTCAACAAGACGACGACAGGGTATGTTTAGCTACGCAACGGCAAGACGACTGCACGCTTTACGAAAGTTCTTGTTTTTCCTGTAGTCGTCTTCCGGGTGAGACGTGACGTACTCCAGGGAGTTCGAACCAGAGGTCAGTTAGTGTCCGCCCTCCGACCGCATGGTGTACTGCCGGCCGCCAAAGGGATAGCACTGTTGCCTGTTATTTTCTACACGGCCGTAGAGGAAGGCTTCCCCTCTGGGGATCCTGAGTTTGCCGCGCGCGCCTCGCCTCCGCAAGGTTCATGGCGGTGGGTGTACTTCAAGACTTGCGTTCTGGGTAGAAGCCAGTTAACGGTACTTCCTGCGAGCAACAAAGCGAAGTAGCAGGCGTGCACTCGTGCGCCGCGAAGTCACTGCTCAAGGTGCAGGGGGAAACATGTGCCCTCAGTTCCCGTGTTTCGGGCTGGGAGAATAGCCGTTGACACACTGCAAAAATTCCGCAGTTGACCTGTGCCCTACTAGCACATCAATAGGGTGTTCTCACGTACATTACTCGCATCCTCCAGTGGTCGAAGCAGAACTCTGTTATCTGCCCGAAGGCCATGCGGTATTGGCAGTCTGTCAGCGGGCCTAGCACACTGAAGAAAGGGAGGAGAGGAGAATCTACAGGGGTGCCAACGGTGGGGGGACGGTTACAGCTGCACCGTGCCTGAAAAGATCGTTGGAGTGCAAGTGGATTTTACGACTCCTGTGAGGCTGCCGATCTTGCAGAAGCGCTGGGTGCTTCAGTTGTGACCGCAGCCGCAGGGGGAAGGCCGATGAAGCCTAGCGGGGAGAAGAGGAGAGACCATTGCTACGTTGAACTGGGAGTCAAGTACCGTGGCACATTTCACTCGCCAGACTATGGCGCGCTGAGCGTTAAACTGTACATGAGTTCGGTGCGGTGCCCCTCCAGTGAACGCGAGTGGTTTCCAGAAACTGGTGCCCGTGCCATTCCCGTCGGCATTCCCCTACACGGACTGGTCGCCGGGAAAGCTCCGTGAGCTTGCAGGTGAGCGGCGGACGTCCCGGGTGACCAGGGAGAGCTGAGGAGCTCGTTGCAGCACAGAATGCCAAGTCTTCGTGTTGGAGGGGGGAATGGAGAACAAAAGTCACCCATCTTCAGCTTCCAGCTATTACAGCGGCATCACCAATTTTGGAGCCACCGGCCGCCGAATTCGAGTGACGGGCGCTACACAAAGAGAAAAGGAAGGGGGGAGACACACGAGACTGTTGTTCTCCAGGTGTGTAGGCGGCACGCGATTCCGTAAGTTTTCTCGGTGGGCGGCGTGTTCCCGTACGTTTTTGGTTTCGAGGGTAGGTTGCGCTTGTACCGACCCGTCAGCCGGGACGGGGCCAGTCCGTAAGCACAAAAAGGCGGTCTTTGACGGTCGGGGTGGGCTGCAGCTGCACGACTTTAGGGAGTGAAGACCGCCTAAGATTCGGAGAAAAAAGGGGATTCGCCGGCCACGGTGAAATTCATGCCAGCGAGATATGAGAGAGGAAGCCCAGGTTGAGTGCTTCCAGTTTGAAGTAGGCGCGTCTTGGAGCTGCTTCAGTTTTCGAAGGTTTGATGAACATCCGTCATCAGCTGCTTCTCTTTGTACATGTCGGTTGCTTCGTTGTCAGCAGAAAGGGATTCAGGTGCTTGAAGAAAAGAAGCGTCTGCTGAAGTTGCGCGACTGGCCAGGCTTCCACCACAACTTGCATGCTTCCTCGACAGGGACGACTCCCTGAGCTGTGGTTTGTGCTACCGCCGTTCTCTGTACCCGCGGCTACGGACAAGCTTTCGCATCGTAGCCGAGTGTGTGGTACGTTATTTGAGAGCAAAATTGACGACCACACCGAGGGCCAACTGAAGCGTCTTTTCCGATTCCCTTGTCTTCCACCGAAGTGACGTGACTGGATTCACCTATTCCGAGCCGTGGCAACCGGTGCGTATCAACCTGTCCGCTGACGTCGCAGTCAGAAACAGCTGATGGGCTGGCCTATCCTTTCATCCCGCTGTTCCTGTCCATCGCGGCGAATAAGATGACCCGTCCCTTCTTACTGCCTGGGTGCCGGGTATACTGGAGCCGCAGGGCCATGCCCAAGCTAGGTACAGTGGCATCGCAGCAGCTAGGTACAGCGCCATCACAGCTGCTGGTGTCGCATAGTGGGAAACCGCTGTGTAACTCTAGCAGCCGGAGTTTTCTAGAGGACCGCCAAACGAAACAAAGATAAAGGGCAAGTGGTGCGATGTGAACTGCCTCCTACCAGGACAAATCTAACGTCGGTGAGCGGCCGCTCCACCTGTGCTGCGGAGTGTAGTGAGTGCCGTGCCGCACATCGAGTGCCGCGAGCCGGTGTGCGAACCCTGTGCGTATCTCTCGGTAACTGTGACACGTGTCGTCCCTCCGTCAGAGAACCAGTTGAATTCTCTGGCATCCCTTATAGCAAGCGGGTCAATCGTCTAGTAAAAACACGGGCTTTGGCCAATTTAGTTTCAAAAAAAGACGCAGTCCAGCTGTGCCGATGCACTGGAACGTCTCGTCAGAGGAGACGCCACAAATATTTTTTCTAGGACAAGTCCAGTACCCAATCAGCAAAGAATCGCCAAACTCTCTTCAACCCCGAACAGCAGAAAAGGAGAATTACACGAGGGAACACGAGACCGCTAGGAAGTGCTTGGCTCCTGCTGATTTACCAGGAGACTACACGAATCCCTAAGGCGTACTACTCTTAGAGAAGAAAAATCTGACGAGAGACTCGGAGAGCGGTGAAACAGTAGGGACCGCACGGAATCCCCGGCTCCCTGCGAAAAGCAGGCACTCAGCCGGTTAACACTCCGCAAGCGCGTGCTCAGGAGGGTACGACGTACGACGGTAGGAGATACATCCTGGAATTCCGGAGGCGTAGCCCGGTGTTCGCATCCGCAACCGTCCTCCTAACCGTTCACACCTGCCGAGTATAACTCTCCAGCGTACACCCAAAAGCCGGCGCACTCGGGAAACAGCTCTCGCGCAGGGAACAGAAGGTAAACACCCAGGAGTGCCCCACCTGCACCGAGTACGGCTAGTGTGCATCACCATCGTGTACGGAGTGCTAGTACCGAAGAAGACGACCGCCACTCCACATCTGTGCACTGGAGGACGGACCACTCTTCCTACCCTTCTCGTGCTGTACGCCGCAACGTCAGGGCGACTCCACAACAAGCATGCCGAAGAGACGGACTTTCCTGGGAAAAGAAATATTCATCATTATACGTATGACAAGGAGACGAGACTAGAGAGAGTGCCCCTAACACACTTCCAGGCGATTCGAAATTGGCTTGCTTGCCTCACAGCCCATCTGGACGACAGTCCTGTGAGGCAGGACCGAGCCAGGCTTCGCAGTTCTCTAACCCTGAATTCACAGCCCCACAGAACAAGAACTCAGCTGACACTACGGGTGATCGTTACGTTGGATCCTTGTTCCCACATCCCAAACCGACACAACCTGTGACCGCCAGGCACTCTTGGTGGCCTGCTCGGAAGGCCCGGGTAAGCGTAACTGACTCTCCGCAAAAATAAGAATACGTAGTTACCCGTACCGAGTACTTTCTCCGCCACAATCTTAGATGAAAAAGCCATTGCACACGCAGCGAAGCGACCAACACAGACTTCGCGCAAACACAAACGCTCCCTTCTCCGCTCCTTTCTACACGCCCGGACCCTCTCCTCTCTCAACCTGCCCAGCGTCCCCACAGTTGGGCGGCACTGTGTTCACCTTGACCGGCCACCACTGCCACAACGGCTGCTCAGAACAGCGATGACAAGCTTAATCAGTTCGGAGGCATTTCTCCTTGGCTCCATTCCGCTCCCCGTGCCGCACGGTCGCGTCAGTCAGACCTGCGGCCTAAACCGTGATTTCTCCCGCCAGGCACAGGCCCAGAGAGCTCCCGTCGCGGGCCACACCAGTCAAAAGCACTTTGCCCAGTAACGGCTACAGCCTATCAGAGCAATCTATCACCTTGTGGTTGCAACAATTAAACACGCACCAGCAAGCTCATTTGGGCCAACGAATCACCCATCGTCCACTTGTGCTTACTCACGAATGCACCCCGCACCCTTAGAGAAACAGATATTCCCAAATAAAACACTTCACGCGAGCAAGCAGCCAAACGGGAAAGATGTCCGGCTGCTAGTTCTGAACGGCTGGGACCCCTGTGCCAGCCGTTCAGAACGCATTTCATCATACACCACTGTGCAAGCAACACCGGGACGCTGGCTCATGTGGACTACAGCCCCGGATCTCTCTTCCCTCAGCCGACCCAGCGTCCCCGCAGTGGGCAGCACTGTGTTCAAGCTTGAGGACTGGCCGTCACTGCCACAGCGGCTGTCCAGAATGCCGAGGACAGGCTTGATCAGTTTGGAACGTTTCTCCTTACTTTCATTCCGTTCCCCGTGCCGCACGCTCCTGCCATTCAGGCCTGCGACGCAAACCATGATTTTGCCCTGCTTCCCCGTCTTCTGCCGGGACACCACATACTCTACCGGAAACCAAGACAGCAATATCCTCTCTCCCGTTGCCTGGAGGTGCCCGCTGTGGTGCCTCCTGTTCCTTCCCGGCACCTCGACTGTCCCCTGTCACACGATGGCGCGACAGATTTGCGTCACCGAAACTGGGCTTCCAGGCATCTACTTCCTCATTCTCGCTGCTTCCCGTCAATCTGGCTTCACTCTTGAGTGGACGTCCCTTAGAGACACTGTCCGCAGAAAAGTCAGCATTGGCAGGAGCACTGCTTCGGTAACCTCTGTTGCCTTCCTCCTGCCGCATGCGCAGTTCCCCTTCTTCCCCTTCTCGACTATCCTCCGAGGCCTCTTGCAACCTGTTTGAGAGATCACGCGAAATCAGACCGTCACCTGTTACACCACGCAGTGGCGACTGGATATTGCTCTGAGACGATGAGACAGCGCTTCCTTGCCCATCCCTAGTAGCGCCACTCGAACCAGGAGGCGAGGCAGTCGCCGGAGAACGGGACCTGTTAGTTGAGGTAAGCCAGCGCGCGTGCGCAGCAGTAAGGACTGCTACCACAGACGCAAGGAAGACGAGAATGTAAACTACCAGCAGACGACTCCACACCTGGCTTTGTCCTTCTGAACCAACTTGCTCCTGAACACCACACGCAGAAGGAAGCGCACTGCCCGAAATCCTTCTGGAAACCCTTGAAGCGAACAACAGCAGGCGAGCCCCCTCAACTGTCCCTTACTTGAGCACGCATACTGTTGCCGGAATGAACGCTTCTAGCCGGATGACAGGAAAAAATCGCAAAGCATCAACACGCACAGAACGTCCTCGCGAGATAGTACGCAAAGCCGGTAGCTGAGTGAAGCTGGTCTGCAGGTTAGAGCGCTTCTACCTCAAGCCGGACAACGGTGCAACTATGCAGCTATAGGAATACACGTAAAAGTTGTATGGGCTGATTCGCATCCACGTAGAGGTAAAACAGACTCGGCACGAGTCCCAAATTGGGACACGAGAGGCTGCATGAAATCCGCTTTTCTTGCTTCCGTCATCTCCTCCCCAGGACAGAGACACGGTGTGCTTTCTATTTCTAGAAAACGATCCGACTCACCAGGACTCGCCAGCTATAGATCCAGTATAGAGGCGCAGGGTCATCGTCGGCTCCCAAATCGTCACTCGAGCTTTTGGCCCTGCTCGGTTCATTTTGGCCTCCACCCGACCTCTTTTGCCTCGCATGTGTTGGTGTTGCCCTTGCTGGCCTGTCCCCTGCGTCATCATGGCCTGACAAGGACGTACGCGGAGACTTATTTCCGTGTTCGTATACCCTGTTCACCCACTTGTAGACTTGGACAGCGCAGTAAAAAACCCTTCTGTGAAGCCAGGAAAGCGTCGTCCGCCCGAGAGCCAATACTCCAAGAAACCTGCTCGATACAGAATGCTTGCTGTCCGTAACCAGACCCCAGTATAGCTGAAAGTACGGAAAAAAAGATAAGCAGATCCGAGAAGCACGCGTATGTCGATTCAGCGCCACTTCTAAATCACCAAGCTATCTTCAGGAAAGTGACCTTCTTGAAAAGCGTTCAAATACTTGAGCACGGGGACTGTTCAGAATATGAAGAGAGACAGGCACGGACACATGAGTATCTCTACCCAAGGCCATCTCAAACACGTCTGTCAGAGGCGTCTGCAGCGACCAATGAAACATCCATACGTCGAAACTTCACAATTCCCCACTTATCCCTGACGTGTATCCATATAGGCATGCAGCGACCTGCTCCCGAAAAAAGAATCGGGCCAGACCTTATATGCTTCGGTCCTGTTCTGCGCGACACCTTTTCCCATCTCCAGCGCCTGGCCGAGCTCCAACAGGGCCCGCCCATCTTTCCGCTCTCCCGCACTCGTTCGCCAGAAAAACGATGCGCTCAGGCTTGCAGCCTCCGCCTTTTCCAACATCTGCCTGATCCACTCCGGCGCCGCAAATCTATCTCCCTTTCCAGACAAAGGTACGTCAGAGTTCAAGCTGAGGCCACCGTACTCTTCTGCACTGGCATGACTGCCTTTCCCCAGGGGGACCGCTCGTCCACCACTGCCGCGATGCTTCATACGTTCGAAGCGACGACGGAACGTAGACTCTACGATTAGTTGCCTCTCTCGATGTCGCAGCGCCAGCTGGTCATATGCGGCCGAAAGATCTAGCATGCTTGTTACGTCTCCCTGATAAAACAACACGATAGTGTGCCAGATCCTACTCACGTTACTCGCCCTTTCCATGTATACATATATATTTATATAGCACATAACCAAACAAGTAGTACGCAACGGGAGACATTAGCTATGTCCCGCAGGAGGGCGCTTCGCCTGTATATACAAAATATCCTCCCGATAGATGTTCACGGTTTCGCACTGTGTACGTAAAGGATGACTAAACGCCCATCCCGGGTGCCGCGCTGTCAAGGGTCTAGAACTATGGACGTACGAGAAGGAGCGTTACCTATACGGTGAATGCAAAATAATTACTGACTAGTTGTATACAAAACGACGAACACACAATCCAACCCTGATCCGTATCATTTTGGTAGGTCAGTGACCCAGGGGTTCCCATAAGTCATGGCGTCGTCCTGTGCTGACCAGTGAGCCGTGTATCCCCCGTGTATCCTGATATACTTTGCCGCTTCAGAACAAGGAAGCAATGCTCGACGACGAGCGTTGAAAGAATCACGGGGATGACGACGAACAGAAGGTTTGATTTTCTTGCACGGCAATACCAATACCTTTCTTCTTCTATATCATTGCATCCCAGTAGTTCTGCCTTACCTCGGCTGCGGCGCGTCTAAGGAAATAGAAACTGCATACGTTGCCCTCCTTCTCCGCTTGTTCCAGAGAGTGAAGGACTCGCGACGGCTCGAGAAACCTCGACTCCTTGAGAAAAGGGAAGTCCTCTTGCAACGCTTCAAGCCACCCCGACTCCCCATGTGGACGTGCCCAGCATCGCAAAAACTCTGACACGCGAAGGTGACGCAAATACACCATGAAACGAGACGGAGCGGGACAATTCTCGTGCTCGTGTTCTCTGCCATTTTTCTCCTCAGATGTGACCGTGTGACCTGAATGACCCGGGTTCGCTCCAGCGGTCTCCAAGCCGGCTGAACTATCAGACAACACCGACGCAAAAATCCAGGACGACGGGAAAAACGAGGCGCGAGAAGCTTTCTGGGGAGCTGACAAAATCGCCTTTGTCGGGGAGTCAAGATAGTCGGCCTGCGGAAGAAGGAACTCAGGATCAAGCGAAAAAGACGAGGTAGGCTTGCACCCGAGCTCCACCTTTTCTCGTTCTGTAGAGACCTTTCTCCCCTCAGGCTTCTTCTTCCCGTTCTCCACTCTTCTGTCCGGGCCCCTCTGAGTCACAAGTTCTTTCTGCAAACTGCCATCAGAACCTCTGCCTTTCCCAGCGACTTCCTGGAGCATCTCCATCAGTCCCGCTTTGAGATTACCGCGCCGCATGGTAACGCGAGGCCATAAAGCAGCAGCATTGACGTGTCCGCTGATGTGACCTAATTCAGACAGCAATACGCTCGCTAATAATGCTCCTGTTAGGTCGTTCTTCATGAAAGCCCTTGACACCATCTCATGAAGAACCGCAACCGACGGATGTGTAAATGCTACTTTTTGAAGAATAGCAAAAGCATCCACGCAGCGATCGACAATCGATCGCCGAGACGCAGGATTCTCTGGATTGTGAGATAAAGAAACGGGGAGGGAGCTTCGCAAAGTATCACCACTTGGAGAAGAGGAAGCAGACCCCGACTGAGGAGTGGAGGATGCCACAGAGGAAGCCGTAGGTACACCTGCGCCCTGGAGAGTCAAGATCCCCACGTTGAAGAGAGCTTCCAAGCGACCTTGCTCTGCAGCCTTGGTGTAATAATCAAATGCCACGGAGATATCTGTTCCGTTGGGGAAGAAAGCCGAAGGATATGCCGTTATTGACGACGGACGCACGCCGCTCATATGAGCATTGGCATACAGCATTTGTGCATTGCTGTCTCCCAACTCCGCGGCGGTCTTCAGGCTCTCACCTGTGAAGGGCAGAATTGGCAACACACCTTGAACGCAGGAAACCTCCAGGGTAAAGGACACTGTTCGCACCCAAGAAGGCCAGCGATCGAACATCAAGTAGGATACACTTCCGCCGCTTAGCTAGAAAGGAAACTTGAAGAGCAACCGTAATGAATAACTTGCTCACACGCACTGTCACTCGGAGTGAAGGACAAATGAAGTGGAGAATAAAGACTTGCTCGGATCACAGAGCTAATCAAACCTGCGTGTCCGTTTGCATCCGGAGTTTAGCGCCGTCTACACTGCGTAATACGGTAACATGACCGTAGAAAACACTGCGAACCTCCGAACTGCAACAAACGTCATCGGAGCCCAAGAAGCAATCAGGCACAGTGGCACTTTGAGTATTCGGCGAAAAAGGGACAGGAAAGAGACACGCACATCCTGCTGCATGTCCTAAACACATGAAAAAGTGCTAGCGACAATGTTCCTAACCTGCAAGAGTGGTGTTTGTGTAGCCTTCGATTCCGAGACGATAGGCAAGGTAGCGGGCCAGATGTGGGGCTGACCCTTCACCATCTCTGATGACCTAAGAGAATCAAGCAACGACCTCAAAGCGTAGCACGTACGATGCGTTCGCAGCGCTTCTGTTTCTCTCCTACTTCGAGGCAATGAGACGAAATGCACAAGCGAATACTAAAACTAAGTACAGGAGCTCCACCACAGGATGCACCTCGGCTACTTTGCTGTCTTCTTGGGATCGAATGTTCCACAAAGAGGACCCCCACACGCTGCGCAGAACTACCGGCCAGTACGACGTTGTTCTACCTTTGCTAACTAGACAGGCGATAGGTGTGAAAACCTATGTTGAAGCCAAACGACCGCCCCGTACGCTGATAAATCTACGCAGAAAGGTGTTCAGTCATAGCGGTACACATGATGTTCACGATTATGCTAGAGACGGAACCGCTCCTCCGCGAAAACCCGTCTGTAGGCACAGATAACCCGCAGTACAAGCGGCCGATTCAGAGGGAGACACGCCACGTTATTCCGCGAAACCCTGGACTGTGTGAGTATAACCAACACTCAGCGACCCTGCATACATCAGTACAGTGAGCTGGGTTGCCAGCCTGTCTTCTGCTGCCAATCCAGCTGCTGGTTGATGCTGCGCGGCAGCCGCACGGGTATCCGAAGAAACACAGGGGTGAAAACACATGATACTGAGTGGGGTAGATACACACACACAACACTCACGACAAGCCGAGACAACATGCGGTCCCAGCCTTTGCAGCCTCGACTTGCGCGTTACTCCCGCTGCCTAATGGCGTGCAAGGTACACACGAAGTCGTGGACCTGCCACCACAATACATACGCACGTTTGTACAGACATATAGACCAGGCACCAATAACTCAATAGCTCCCCGATCTAACCTGCTTGAGAAACGGTTCAGCCGGGTGTTTTTCTCCCTTCTTTCGAGCCCGTAGAATCGAATCCAGACCTCCTTCAGGAGTGGTTCGGTCCCCCTCCTGTTCTTTATCGGCTATCTGCTCTCCAGAGCCCCCGAAAAGCCGCCCGATAAGCGAGCCGACCACGCCCGTCCCCTCACCCCCATGACGTATAGTCTGTCCTGCTGGACTCCCCGGTGCTGTCCCCTCGAAGTCGCCATCACTTAACCAAGAAAGTGATCCTGTCTCAGCTTCCTCTGTCCCTCCGGCGCCTCGGAAAAAGGAAAAAACGGTGGAAAACAAGCTTCCTACTCCTCCAAACCCCAAGACTGATCCAAAATCGCCAGCGCCTACTTCCTCAAGGGCCTGTGCAGATCCGGTAACTTGACTAGTATCCCTGCTGTGAGTAACGGACGCACTAGTCGATGAGGGAGAAGACGAAGCCGAATGAGTCGAAGTAGCTGATGACCCGGAACCAGCTGACACATAGCTCCCCCCACTGTTTACAGTGTGCACCGCACCCGATTCAGCGCGAAGACCGTCGTCTTCCGAACCCTTTTCGGATACGTCACGAGAAGAGCTTTTTCCCGTCGCCCCGCCCCGTCCCTCAGACGAAGCGTTCTGACCTTCTCCCCCCGCGCTTTCATTGTCCCTTCCTAGGTCCCTCGGATCTCCCAGAAGGAGGAAGGCTAACGCCATTGCCGCGCTCGCATCACCCATTGCCGCTGCTGACAGCCACAGCTCCGTAGCGCGATTAACGTCTCTAGGAATGCCTCCTGTAAAAAGACAAACGCGGGAATCCCTCCCAGCACTATCTGGATTCCCCTTCCTCTGCACTTGCAGTGAAGTTTCGGATGTAAGCATACGAATACGTTCAATCAGTGGCGGCCAAGATCAACGAACAACCTGTGTTTTGAGCTTGGACTGGAGTCAAAACTGTAACAGGTACGACGAGAAACCGTCCCACAACAGCTATCTAAAACCAGACACTCTGGCTGTCAAAAGCGACCCAACAACACTCTGAAGCTTCCAGGTCTTCACGTCCCCACTGAACGTCGTACCCAAGTGACCAAGGACACCTTGTTCTGACGCTGGTCGCACTCAAGTAGCAAAAGTGCACAAACATTTGTTGCGTCTCATAGATTGCCCACAGTGTATATCAAAGTACACGACGCCCGACGGAACTACTGAAGAATACAAACGTCGTGAGTTTGTTCAGAATAAAAAACCAACGTTGGCGACCGGAGAGAAGTATAAACATAGACAGGACGTATCAAATTACCAAAACTTCATCTCTGACCAAACCCACCTGCTTCGTGGCCGTGAAAATATAAATCACCGAGTGCCGTGAGTCCACTGGGATTCCCATCCTCTGCCAAACTCTGGACAAGCAGAGCATAGTCCTCACTGGACGCAGACCCCGCTCCACCAGGATTTGATTCTCCTGCATCGGCAGCGGCGACTGAGATCTTAGTAAGAGGAGACGTGCTGTTGTTCGCCGTGAAATCAGCATGCTGATACGCCGTAGTGACCAAACCTTTCCGCAAGAGAAACTGAGGCAAAACTTGAAGACTGCCGAACTCAGTTGCGTCGCTGCCGACTTCCACCACATGCTTCAGCGCCGCTATACAAGACTCGCCGGAAGGTTTTAGCGCATCTGATCATCACGAAAAAACGATTCGGATCCAGAAGCTACAGAACAGTTCATAATGCAGTGTGCGGGCACCTACATAGGCACAAAATCACAAACTAGTCCGTGCAGACTGACGTGACAAGAGCGTAACAAGCATCGTGTAGAACCCGTCGACAACAAAGCAAGGATGCACTTTCTTATGGTGCCACCATGCGAGATCATGCCGAACTCCCCAACACAGAACTGTGAGCAGTGGCTCTTCTCTGAGAGGAGAAAGGACAAGTGCATGTGAACATGATTGAATTCGAGGATGAGATGCAATAAGAAGGAACGCGGAAACGTTCTACGACATAACAGCTGCAACGCTACCTACAATGTACGCTAATGACGAGACCACGCGTCACTTGCATTGCGGAGGCGATACGAAGATACCGCTTGTTCGGGAATACACCAAGATGCTGCTTGGACGAAAGGATACCCATACTTGCCACTAGCAAAGCGGAGTGGAGAAAGAAACGCCAAGAAATGTGTTACGTCTTCGACTTCCCCAGGCTTACTGAATCGCTCGATGGAACTCCTAGACTTTCTCAACCGATCAGAACTTGCTGCGTATCGCTGGTAGTCCTCCGAGAGGTTGGGTCTGCCTTCAGCTTGCTTGTCCCCGTTATACCTGTGCGAAGTAGAGAAAAAGAAAGAAGTCTGGACCCTCAGAACACTCCACAAATTTGACACGCGCGAAGCCGACAAGGGGAGGCGGCATTTCAATCCCTAAATGTCCTCTGACGCTATGGTGTTTATTTCCCTTACTAGCAACATGACAAACACATAAAGCTGATCCTTCTCTCAGAACCCACATAGACTTCCATACACATTCATGACCCAGGGGCAGCGAACAAACCTCGTCTTTCTAGAACAGGTAGAGTGATGCATTCGAAGAGAGACTGGTGCCTTGGCGATCTAACAAACCAGACCCAGATCATTTGTTGCCTGGCCGGAAACACAAGTGGCATCCGTGTTCGTAGTCCGGAGTCGATACGCGGCAAAAGCTACAGCTTTCCTTAGCAAACGCGATCCTCGCCCACGTTTCCTGACGCCGCATAAGAGCCCAGCAACTGAAACACTTCTCACTCAACCTCGTTGTTCTCAAAGAACACCGTGATCCCTCCTATGCTCGGCCATGATGCTCATTTCATTATTGGACGGTACGGCGTGAAGACTGCCTCTTTAAGTCTTTACACTTGTGTTGGGACTTGGAAGTGACGTTAGCACTTACCTTGTTTAGCTCTCTGAAGTATCATCTGGCTAGCAGACTGTTGGCTTGAGTGCAAAACATCCAATCGTGTGAACTAGACTTGCTGCTGACAAACGATCAGCTGTTCATACCTGTAGTCCGGACTTCCCAAGCCTGTGCGGAGGTAGTACGCAGTCACAAGCTTTCCCCTGGCGTCGCCCATCTGCGCTGCCATCTCATACTTGATCAAAGGATTGTCGAAACTGTAAGTAGTTACGGACATGAGAAGAGAGGGACGACACTCCGATCACTTTCTTGGGAATGTTGCTGGCCAGTCAAAGAACAACAGAGCTGAGCGATACGCGGTACTGCCGCCATCGTGGAGCCGTACCCCCTCCTCCCTACTCTCACAATCAGCGTCGGCAGAGCTTCCCTCAACAATCCGCCCTCGTCCCCTGTGGAGCAGCACCTGGGGGGACTACTTGTACCACTGAACTAGCGGTACCTACACCGTTTGACAAGAATGACCCACGATGACATTCGATGAGGGATGGCTCAGTATACGCAGGTTCAAGATTCGGTGATCCCCCCCCCGGACTCGGACACCTGAAGACCGGCCGTCCCTGTGACTTTATCTTTTCGGAAAACAACTGCGAGCTCTACAGGAATATAAACGGGAAACCGGTACATCGCTGTACTTTCCTCGGGTGACAAGGGGAGCAGCTACAAGAAATTTTACGTTCAAGGCCCCTGTGGACACATAAAACTCCGTCTCATTCCCTTGATACGGACGTGCTGCCCCTCTGCATCCCTCAACGCTTGCCGTACATGAACACTCACGTGGTTTTCAATGTTTTTGAGCGCGCGACCAGCATCTCCTCCTTTCCTTCCAGAGCACTGCGACGGTCACTCAAGGAACCTGTTTGTTCTTCTAGTAAACCGGGGGCTTTATACTCATCCTGTCGTCGATGCAACACATAGAGACTCTTCACTCCTGCTTCGTGCGATACTGCCCAGGCGTCAGAGCGCGCAACGACTGGGGGAAAACCCAGCGCTGTGGCAAGACCTGCAGCGCTCCACAACCAGCACAACACGGGAGACAGTGCTGAAGTCGGCAGCAGTGAGGAACGCGAGGCCCAGGGCACAAATGACTCGTTCATATCCGGGCGGGCGCGCACCTACATGCATTACAGTAGAACTGTAGGAGCAGAGAAAAGGGGGGGACAGCAGTCCCGCCACTGTGCGTCCGCGTAATTCGCTGGTGGTTCAACATCTCACCATCAATGAGGAAGCAGGTCGCACAGAATTGCCGGTTTTTGTTGCCTTCAACGACGCATTGCAGCGCAAGCTCAAGATCCCGCGGCCACCCGCCAGGAAGCTGAAGTCTGCCTTCTTCATCCGGAAACCCAAAAAAGGACAAGAACGCACAAGCCCCAAAAGCCTCGGCTCTCAGCTTTCTGAGGTTCTCCCTCGACAACTGCCCGAGCTGACTATTCAGTTCCGACACCAGTTCACTCATGTCGTTGTCAGAACTACTTTGTCGGCCAACACCTTCCTGCGCGGCTCTCTTCTCGAAGAGGAATGCTGGAGGGTCAGGCAGGGGGTTAGTCTTCGGGAAGCCCGTGCGATGATGCGACAGAAGAGCGTGCAAAAGGACATAAAACTCCCCGAAGTCATTCAACTGCTTTGATTCCTCTGTCGGCACAACAGATGGGCCTCTGGTGAGACGGGAGCCGCGTTTCCGTCGATGTGCCCTCCGATCAAAAGGGCCGCGTCTGTCTCGAAATGCCGAGCCGCGGAAATCTCCTCTGAACTTGGAGGGTTTCGACATCCTCAATATGAGATACTCGTAGTCGCCAGGGCGGAACGCGACCTTTCCTAATTTCAAAGGCTGGCCGTCTCCGAGATCCGTCCGCTGTTCCGCAGCACGTGATGCGTCTCCACCTTCCCGCTCGTCACCTCTATTCTCTGTCTTTTTCTCGGTTACCTCAGAGGTACTGTCTTGTATACCCTGTGCGACGCCGGACGCGTGAGGCGGAAGTATAGCGACGGAGGGCGAAGAAACCGAGGCTTGCGAGTCGATGCCGGCACGAAGAGCAGAACCCGCAGGTGAGCCGCCTCCAGGCGCACTTCCTACCGTGTCCGGCAGAGAAGCTCCGGCAGCTCCAGGTACATGTGCAGTGGACGGTTCAGAAGAGACAACGGCAGTAGAAGACTGCGTCCCAGGTTGCATCCCCTCACTAGAACGTCCACCTGAGACCGCCTCCGGTGGTCTCTGCTCACTTTCAGAAGTTTCCTGGCTATCCAGCGAGAAGCTGTGTGAAGTAGCTGAAGCTGAGGCTCCGTGGCTGGGCTGCTCTGCATCTCCTGGGACAACAGGAGTGTGGGAGTGGATTGACGAAGAGGATGAGGAAGAAGGCACAGGAGGGGAGAAATTCAATCCTAGCTGTGCACGCAGAACTTCTCTCACAGCCTCTGCAGTCCTGCATGGAAGATGCGTGACAATACAATGACATATCGAACTGCGAATGACGCGAAGGACCAACTACAAAAGACACGCGGGGTTCTGCGTAATTATCAGAGAGAGAATGCTCTTACAAAAAATAAGAGCAGTCCACAGTAACAACCGCCGGGCCAACGCCATAGCGCAGTGTACTGGTGGAGTCCGGCGTTGTGAGCTCTCGTGAGCCGCTCGCTTCGGTTACTCAGGAGAGTCTGTCAAGTGGACTCAGGCCGCTACCAAAGCAGTCAAGCGATTCTTAGTTACTCCTCTTAGAATCACACGCTGGTCTGAAACGCCCTCTCGGAAACCATGTAAAACGGTTGTGTCCCCCATCCGCCGGCGACCCAGCAAAAGCTTCTTTTCCCTCTCTCCGAAAACCGCGCCGAGTTGCAACCATTTCAGTTTTGACTGAAGACGCTTCCGCAAGCGCACGGTGCCCCGTTCTCACACAGACGTATCAAGAGGCATATCCAAATACACAACAAACAGACACCATGCCTTCACACTCTCGAGCTGAGCTTTGCTGAAGAGAGCTTCTACCGTGGATACAGAAAGCACTCAAACTGTCGGAAGAAATACCAATAAGGGCATCAGTGCCTCACCGGAAAACGCAAATTAGGTCAACTCAGTGTCAGATTTCTTTGGAGTTCCAGAAAGAGCTTACTTTTCCAGCTCGTACGCCCTAGCTCCCTCTTCCGTCAATTCCTCGTCAGCAAGAGGTGTAACGAGCGCCCCCTGTTCCATCGCCTCATTGTCCGCGATGGCCTCCAGCAGACTTTGAGGGTACATGCGCCGGTCCAGGAGTTCCAGCTTCGTGCTAATTTCATCCGTTACTTCATACCACTCTTGGTCGGACAGCATATTTTCAGGGAGACTTGCCCGGATTCCTCGCAACAATCCACCCAAGTCCGCGAGGGGCACTGCTCGATAGTATTTGTCACCATGATGATATATCCTATGAGTGGCGGCATCGGTGTTCTCGTCTGTGAAATAATCGTCAGACTCATCTATCTCGCCTTCTGACTCCCCGGAATCTTCGAGTGAGAAGTGAGAGTCGTCTTCCGTCTCCTGGGCAGCCGCGAAAAACATGCCAGAAAGGCCTCGGGCCGGGGTGCAGGACAAGACAAAATCGCTGGCACCTGCAGGCTCTTCCGTGCAGGAATAACCACGAGTAGTAGCGACAAGTGCGACAAAAGAAAGGCAAATAAAAAGGCTCGACAAAGACAGTGTGGGTACTAGAAGAGAGCGGCGCTCTGGAAGGTAGGCTGATGACCCCGAAGAAATAAGCCGGAGCGGAGAGGCACGTACAGTTGGACTGTCACATTGCCGTCGCCGAGACGTGTCACACTCTGGACTGGGAAACGTCGAAATGGCACTGTCCGACTCCATTTGAGAAGTACTGGAGGAGGAAGACGGTGGTGTGGATGAGGCAAGACGTTCAGATGTCCGACCAGGAATCCGCCGGAAAGGGACGCCGCCTGTAAGAGCTCTCCCGGTGGTCCGAACTGCCGTCGATGCGCCCCGAAACTCAGAACGCTCTGAGCGTACAAGATGGCGTCGATAAGATGAAGCCGAATGCGAAGACGGACGGTGAGGAGCTGAATACGTGTGACATTGGAGTCGGGCAATCATGACCCGGTCCGAGAGCGACGGACGAGCCATTGCAAAGGCGTTGCTCGAAATACCGAGGTTTCTAACCGATTTCAGAAGAGCAGTCCATCCAGAGGAGGCTACGATGTAACAAACCGGAAACTACTGCAAATCGACAAAGTGAGTAATATCGTGAAAAGCACGCAATGATACGAAGACTCCGCCGCGAAGTGATGTGGCTCGCGCGGCGTTCTTCGTGACACGACTAGGGCCCTTTGACGTACATTCTAGATAAAAAGACAAAATCGTCAGTGAACCTAGGAAAAACTCAAGAACGGCTCTAAAGAACTGCCCACCGACTCAAACCAAATGCCGCATGTCCGCGCAAACAGAAAAGCAGGAGAAAACATCTTCCCAACTCACCCCCCCGGGTGCTCCATTTGAGTCCCTGCTCGGATTGGAAACACCCCTTTCGCTCTTCTGCTACGTCCGCACTCCAGATGCGCTTCACCGAATAACTGCTGCTCAGGTTTTAGACTCACAAGATGAACCGCACAGCTTTGCAGTGGCCCGTGCCCTATGCGGTCACAAAGCAGTGCTGTCCTGGGGCAATGAAGCAACCCGAGTTTCTGAAACAATCACTCGGTTAGCGATGCTGTCCGCACAATCCAACAAGCGCCAGCAGCGTCTACCTGGATCGCCTATCCATGACCGCTCAGCGCTCACCTTCAAAAATCCCGTCTTGGTCGCGCTACGGATTCGTTAGTCGCAGTCTGGCGCGCAGCCGGGGCCCAGATTCCCAGACGACATTACATGCTTGGGGTGCCGCTGAGCGAGCTTACACATACTTCCTCTGGGTGCGCTGGGTAGTATTACAGGATTTTGCTAGTGTTGCCGCCTGATGACGGCTGCAGCTGCGCAAGCAAACTTGGTAGTTGTAGTGCCCGCTGCACAAC
>NW_027156011.1:8489-8751 GCF_002600585.1 Cystoisospora suis | reverse complement strand
GGGGGGGGGGAGAAGAAGGAGATGACTACGATGGCTGAGTTGAACGTTGTAGAGTGACAAGCTGAACTGAAAAGAGAAAAGAGGTTGCAATTGTAAAAGGAGATAAGAGAAAAACAACCCACTAAAAAGAAAGGAAAGAGAAAAGCGAAGCTTTTCTTTGCAGTCGAAAAAAGGGGGCTAGGCTAGTCCACTCTCAAGCAGAACAACGTCTCCCATATGTCGAGGGTCTTTCCCTTCAGACACACAGACAAGAAAGGAGTCT
>NW_027156011.1:0-8352 GCF_002600585.1 Cystoisospora suis | reverse complement strand
TAACTAACTATTTAGATAGCTCAAACTCATCATTCGAAAAGAAAGGAGAAAAGAGGAGAGAGAGAGAAAGAGGACTCCGAGACACGGAGAAGCTTCTTTCCCGGTGTGTCAGATTGTATTCCTACAGGTGAGGGAGCCGCTTTCAAGATGTGAAGAGGCGACAGGTTCCTGTCAATAAGAGGAAAAGAAACAAAAAGCCCAACAGGATAAAAACGGAGGAGGACGTAAGACGGATCGACGCCAAGAAACACTTCGACAGATACAACAACTGAGAAGAAGAAGAAGAAAAAGAAGAAGAAGAAAAAGAAGAAGGGTAACGAACGGATTGGCTTGTTGTCAGGATGACTGGCTGCAACTTCAAAAGAGATTCAACTGCCCCCGTTCTTTCCTGCTGCTGCAAGCAAGGAAAGGAAAAACAAGGAATTATCCCACAAGGTTTTTAATGAAGCGGAGAAGGTGTACCATGAACAACAGACACACAATCCTGCTTTGAGGGAGGTGTACATACACCGGAGTTGACGGCTGCTACATTGAAGGTGGGGGGCATGGAACTATCAGGAGGGAGCATGTGCATACCCGTTCTTTCCCTCTTCTCTCCACTGTCGAGAAAGAGGTTAGGCTCCCTCGAGAAAGTTTACGGCCCATTCGGCCAAGCGGGGAAGCCCTATAACATGGTTAGCTCGTCTACCCTGTAGAAAGTAGAGAATCCCTTCGCCCCACGAAGCTGAGCTACACAAGAAATCGAGACAGAGAAGCGGAGGTGTCTGTCTCAAGGCGGGTCCAAGCCAAACGTCTCTCCCACGCATATCGAAACTGGGCGCCCGGGTGGGAAGAAGAAACAAAAGTGTCGCTAGGCTCTCTCTCTGTCGATAAGCTGTATAAAGCACTTCTCTTGCTTCGTTTTCTCGTGATTTAGAGAAGCGCCTGTGGGGAGGAAAGCCTCGAAGGTCATATGATCATGTCCGATTTCGCTGGCAGATCGTGTTGTAGGCGCGCACTACCGACCCGAAAAGAAGACGAGCTCAGTAGGAAGAACACGAGAGAAAGAAAGTAGTCAAAAACCACCATGTCGCAAACTCATGTTGAAAACCTCGCTTTTGCATTCTTCTCCAATAAAGAGTGAAGAGAAATCATAGTTTCTTACGCGTTCGATACAACAAAGAAAAGGTATCACGGCGAAAAAGGCACCGCGGCCGGGTTGTGAAGGTACAGTAGGACGGAGATGATGTGGTCGACTGAATTGGGCAACTCTAGGAGGTAGATGTATGTGCAGAACGAGAAGAGGACATATATGCAAGCGTTGTCTTAATCTACACGCTACGTTTTCTCTTCCCGACAAAGGTAAACCTCTCTTGAGAAGGCAGATTCACAAAGACCCTCTCCTGGGCTTAACCAGAGATATCGTCATGAACAAAGACGGAGAAATTCGTTGGCAAGGCACAAGATGATAACGAGGAATGGAAAGGGTCATGGTAAAGTGATGAAGAGAAGTAAAACAACGGACGAGGGAACGAAGAGTAGAGCGGGAGAGAGAGAAGCTTGGAAGGGCGGGGGGGGCAACCCGGGAGACTTCGTTTGTGCACGACGTGAGGAGACGTCTTTTGTAACGGTGCGTGTGCTGAGATCGACTGGCGAAGAGGATTCCTTGACAACGAGAATGAGATTCTCATATACCAGACACGACTCCTTCAAGATTCTGGACGCCAAACTGAGGCCAGCTCACCCCCTAGGTTCGACACGATTGTTTCACACTCCAAGCGGGAAGTTCCTATCAACATGGGATGATCTCTCTCTCCCATCGTCTTTCTTGCCCGCGTGACAGCAAGCAAGAAGGCGAAGGTCCATCCGCCCGTCCATCCAGTCAGTGTGTAGCGCGGGGAGCCGCCGCGTGGGAGTTCGATTTGCCGTAACGGTGGAGGACGCAGGTCGGCACCTCGGACAGAACTTCTCATTAAGAAAAGTTCATCGAACCCTTCTCTTGTAGTGGCACACGAGTAATCAAACCCTGAAAGAAGAAGAAGATCTACGCCATTGAAGATGTGTGAAAACGCGGGAGACACGTGGTTGTCGTCGTCGTCACACTCTAGTAGGGAGGGGGGTGGTGGGCTGGTGTTGTTATTCTTCGCTTCATGCGCAACGAGTTGGTTGAGCGGTTGTGGTGTAGCAGCATCTCAGGTGGTGCTGATCTCGGGTGTACCGCTTTTCCACGGAACTATACAGATTGGTAACCCAAGGTATTTCGCTCGTCTCATCTCTCTAACATACATGCAGTGAATGATGTATTATGAAAGCAAACTACCGCGGTGCCATCTCCACAGAGACAGTCGTCTTCACTTGGGTTTGCTGCATCGGCCCGTCTCACGCGCACCAACCCTTAAAGAACACACATATCCAGAAACCTAACTGGACACCAAAGAACCTGAGCAAGCGAGCGACCCCTGCCGGCACGGGCTTCTGTCTCGAACTTCGTACGGCCTCTCACGTGGAAGGCTCCTCGGCGTACCAACGCGCCTCTCGGTCGCTCCGACTGCTGGACGGCGGCCCTTCGTGGTGCCCCGATATGATAAGGAGGTGCCCCTCTCCCGTTTTCGCAGTGGCACGGGAAAGAAACTAATTCTGCCAGAGGAGATTTACCAATCAGCCTTCTTCTCGCTTCGAAGGGGACCGTACGGAGTAGATCGAACGAAGGCACCTCCTGACCTGATGCTATCTCGCCGTTTCCGATGCGGCCTTTAACGCTCTAACTCCCCCCCTGCCGGGAAGGACATATAACAACCTGAAATCTGGAAGTCGGAAGCCCAATGGTCGCGTTGCTACTTCAGACGCAGTTCCAGAACAGAAAAATCTCCGCCGGACACTCAGTCCTTCGGGGTTGAGGTACAAAGAACTGCACTGAACGGTGCTGGACCGGAGTGCACCAACCGCCATCAACTGAGCCTTTCCTTGCCTCATTGAACAACCAAGGGTGGTAGTTCAAATTGCTGCCCAGAGAGCCTCCCTATCTGTCGGACAAGGATAAAAACAGGTGAATGAACAAACGTAGCCCTTCCCCTGATACGGAGAGCTGTTGTGTGATGTAGTCCGATCGCCGTAGCGATTTCTTCTCTGTAGCCGGACCGTGGCAGCCACTTCTTTCATCCAAAAAAAAGAAAATTCCTTGTTAATCAGATGAGCCTCAGCGTGTATTCAAAGAGAAAACATTTCACGGTGTCCAATCCGGACTGCGCAGATTGACAATTGAGGTAGGTGTACATTCGGATCGGCAACGGTTAACAGCGGCCCACGAACGACGGTACGGAGTATGAGAGACAGCTGACACCTCTACAATAAAGAACTACACAGAAGTCACCATTCCTTAACCGACGGCGGCAGGATTCGAACCTGCGCAGGCAGAGCCTAATGGATTTCTAGTCCATCTCCTTAACCACTCGGACACACCGCCTGTTAAGTGTGCTTCCATGTCTAGGGTGAATATCAGTGTCCATTTTTCCAGCTCATTACCTTGATAGACATTGCAAGAAATCTATCTTTGCAATCTTTGGGCATCAGTTGTACGGTACACCTGCAAGGGAAGGACTTCTTGTACTCCGCACTGCCTTTCTTCGACTCTCAGGTTCGTGTCTGTCTCGTGGTGAGCCCGGCCCCGCGAGACTCAGTGGTGGAACGCTGGCCACCCCCAGGTATCTGTTTGCTTCTCCTCGGTGGGGGAGACTGAATCTGAGTCGTGTGCGTGACGTCAGGAGAGTAGGCCGCAGTCTCTTTTCTATTGTACGACAATGGAATTCTTCTATTTCAAGAGCTGGCTATTCTTGTATGTACATCACACACACATGCGGCGAAGTAGAAGCGAGTAGTTTACTTGGGAGGACGGGCGCGAGCGAAGCAGAAACACTCACGGTCTTCCGTCCCTTTCAACACCCCTGATACAGCTGCTAGATTCTGGCAGGCCTCCTTGTCCAGCGCGTCCCCCCTTGCAGAGTTCTACATGGAGAGTGAGCACGGCGTGGAGATCTTTTCAGGACTTCCTCTTTATGAGTGAAATAGATTGCTTTCTCGTTGGTTAAGCTGAGGTTCCTTTAAAGAGGTGAACGGGAAAGGCGACTGAGGGAAACCCAGGCCTTTACATTCTCCCAGCTGCCGATTCGGCGTCGCCTTCTACATCTAGGCTCATCTTTCATACTCCTAGGGGAAGAAACCACTAAAAATCTAGTTGTATTCCTCGTGGAGCTTTTCCCAGCTCTGTCTGCTGACCGGGCGGCAGGTGTACGTACACCTCAAGCTGCAACTCACTGCCCCCGGCTTGTAACATCGCGATGACCTAACTCAGCGTTTCGATTCTTGTCTTCTCCCGCGTGAATTGTTCTTCGCGAATCTCCATCGTGTCACCACGCTATCTCTTTACATCTTCATCTTGTTACCTACATGCTTTACCTCGACAACTTCTTGTGTGCTTTCCACTCGTCCGTTTCCTTCTTTCCTTCCTTCAGTGAATTCACTTCATTCTTCCGCGATAGGGTACTTCCCCCCCCAGTCATCAAGAAAGAACAACTTTACTAAATCTCCTTTCTCTTCTTCCCTTCTCCACCTCTCCTCTTACCTCGGCAGGAGAGAACAAAGAAACTGCCTATGTATTACCTGAGCTTATCTCTCACATATCAATAGTCCCCCCTAGTAGTCCAACACAGCAGGTGGTTTGTCCCGTCGCTGTGTCGGTGGTCTTTAGAATCGCCTTTCCAAGTTTCTGTGGTCCATCGCCATGACAATAGAAACGACCTCTTCTTCCTCTTCTTTCTCTCCTCCATTAGAAGAGGAACAGAAAACTCCCGGGACAGAAGGACAAGATATAAAGAAGCGAGGGAGAGATGCAGATAGCTTATCATCCGCTTCTTTTCGGGTTCGTATGGAAGCAAGGTTCATGCAAGGTAGACGACCTCAACAAGAAGATCGACATGTCCTAACAGAGAATCTCGCATCCTTGGTCGAAGGGGGGAAAGATAAAGCTGCTATTGAAGCACTCAATCTTCACCCGGGTAAGCCTGTTTTCGATAGAAGTCTCTTTCTGGTCTTACACCGTTATCTCATACCCATACATACGTATGTATCACTCTCTCTCGATCACCTTCTTCTCTCCGTCCGTATCTCTCTCTGTGTAATCCTTTGGAGATCTTCTTCTCTCTCTTTCTCTCGAGCCTTCCACTTCGCAAGTGTGTATTAGAATACAGGTGGGTGTACATACAACTGTTCTCACTAGGCCCCTCCACTGGGACTAGCGTCGGCAGGGGAGTCCATGTATATAGAGACGTATACATCAGTCACTCGTGTTTCCTAAGAAATGTGTCTGTATGCATGGACCTATCTATCGACGGGAGTGGCACGGCTACGTACACAATCTAGACAGGGATATGATCCTCGATGCTGTCTCGAATTCTCTCTTCAGAAGTAGGAGGTTATCGGCCTTACGTGCTAGATCGTAAGGACATCTATGTCTCTTTAGCCTTTCTATGGTTAATCTATCTATCTATCTCTCTAGATCTCTTATGAATCGTAGAAAACCAACTCCGAAGAGTCAACCAACAACGTGACCGCCCACTGGAGTGTACGTACACTGAAGATACTACCCTGCGCCTATGCCTCTTAATCATAAACAATAGATCACACACACAGAGATATGGATATCTAGATTTATGGAGATCTTCCCTCCTTTTCTTTTTCTTCATCTAGATGTAAACACCTTGGTACTTCTTAGAAGTCTCCTTTTTCATCTTCACCACTAGTCTAACTCTTCTTTCTTTCTTTCTGTTCTTCTCTGATGTCTTCGCTTCCTTCATTCAAATCTCTAACCATCCATAATTCTTCTCTATCTCTCCCTCATTCTCTTCTTCTTCTTCTGTCGTCCCTGTCTCCCTCCCTGCCTCTTCTTCTTCTTCGGCTATCTTTCTTTTTCTTTCTCCCTTGCAGCCTCGTTAGTGGCTCTCTTTGACGGCCATTGCGGATCTGTCTGTTCGCATTTCTGCTCTGTAAATCTCCCCACCCGTATCGCCTCTTTCCTTGTGAAGCCTCTTCCTAAGTCTAAAACAAATCAATTCTCTCTTAAACAAGAGACCTCCTCCAGCACTCAGTCTCATAGTAGCAGTAGTAGTAATACTAGTAGTAGTTGCCAAACTACTACTAGTACTACTTCTCCCTCTTCTTCTTCTTCCTCTTGTACAGAAAAGAAGACAGCTGTTGATTCTTCTCAGAGTGATTGCCTTCCAAAAGATATCTCAAGACAGGAACACCCTTCTTCTTCATCCCCCCGCTCAGGGGAAGATGGTCTCCACTCTTCTTCTGTCTTAGATGAAGGAAAGGCCCTTCATGAGAGCATTCTATATAAGATGACCGGCAAAGGCGCCAGTCCTTTACCTCCCTTTCCTTTGAGAAATGCCAAGCTTCGAGGTCTCTTTCCTAGTCTAGCTGCACGTCTTGTCAGTGCTTTCAAACATACAGATCGAGAATTTCTTACGCTCCACCGCACTCTCAAAGTTGGGGGGTGTACAGGCATTGTTCTCCTCGTTCTAGATGATTTGGCTGTAGTTGCCTCAGTCGGCGATTCCCGGGCTGTCGCTGGAGTCTATACAGGGGGCAAACAACACAAAAGGCAAAGGCTACTTCACACAGGTACGTCTCCATCTATCGATCTATGAAGACCTATGTACATAAGTTTATATGTATCTGTCTACGTGGACATACCATCTATGTAGGTATGAAGAAGGGTATAAATCTGTATGAATACCTATGTGTGCATGCCTGTGAGAATATGTATGTGTGTGTGTCTGAGAATCCATCTATCTTTCTCTTCTATCTATCTATCTATATATCTATATATCTATCTATGTTTAATCTATCTATCTATCTTTAATCTACCTTCAATCTATTTATCTAATCCATCATTAAGCTACCTATTCATCTACGTTTGATCTATCTATCTTTCTTCCTTTCTTTCTTTCTGTCTGTCTATCTCTCTATCTGTATATTGGTCTCTAAACTATGTCTGCTTGATCTATCTTTCTTTGGACTTTCTCTTTAATGGCTTTTTCCAATTGACTGGCGGCGTCGCCGTTGGAAGGCTTCTCATCGTGGGGTAGGCGTGTCTGTTGTTTCTTCACTTACATGATTTTCTTCTCTCTTCCTCTGTCCTCTCTCTTTCTTCTCATATCTATTTCTTCTCCTCTCATCTTTCTTTCCGTCTTCTCCTCCTCCTCTGTTTCTTCCTCTTCTCCTCCTCCAGCAGGAGATCACCCTACAGCTCTCGTCCAGTCTACCCAAGTCAACGGAAGAGACACTTCCTCCCCTCTTAAGGACAGCCATACTTCGACAAAACCGGAGATCTCCTCTTCTTCGTCTTCAACGACGACCGCCACCTCTTCTTCTTCAGATGTCTCTACTAAGGCGAAAGAAGAACAGAGTAACGGCAGCGCCCCCAGGCCTGCAGGGGAGTCAATCAAACATCGAAGTGAGGAGAAGAGGGGCGAGAAAGAAGCGGAAGAAGAAAGCCCAGGCGGGTATTGGCAAGCTGTAAGAGTAACAAGAGATCATAAACCTGATCTCCCTGAAGAGAAGGAAAGAATAGAAAGAAACGGAGGACAGGTCATCCATGTCGGAGGGATTGCTCGTGTCGCACCGAAAGGCTTTGAGGTGAGTAAAAGACATTCTATTTCTCTCTTTCTTACATTTGTCGATCTCTCTCTCTCTATATATATATATGTTGTTGTATAAAGGAAGTTAGTTATCTTTGTCTACGCATGCATCATGTAGGTAGATGGAGATTGATAGAGATATGTGGATGGGGGAGCCTGGATACATAGCTGTCATTCCTTTCGAGAGGTGCAGGTTCAATATAGGAGATAGGAGACTTCAATCGTCAAGTGTAGGTCTCATATCAGGATATATTGATCGATTCTCTCTCTGTGTGATGTTTAGTTCATCTTGCCGTGGAGAAACTCTATCTACCTATCCCCATGGGTATCTGTCTATTACACGAGTTGTTATGTCTACGGCTATCTATCCATCTATCGATCCATCTACCCATCTGTCTATCTATCTGTCTATATCCCTGGGTTTGATCTATCTATATCCAAATATCTATCGATCGACTTAGCTAGTATATTGGTGTTGGTGTATGTATGTTTCTTTTCTCTCGTTTCCTGGCAGATGATGGATATGAGCTGTCGTTTCTTCTTCTTGTCTTCTCATCAAGTGCTTCTAGACAGTTCTGTATGTTCACACATCTTCTGTCTGTGCATGCATGCATACCTATGGTCTTGTCTATGAAATCTTCTAGGAGAGAGCGAAGAAAATCAAGATGGAACAATG
>NW_027156010.1:0-306 GCF_002600585.1 Cystoisospora suis | reverse complement strand
CGCCTCCCGAGCTACGCTATTTTTCCAACGGGGTAGGGTTGTCAGGATTTTACAATCCTGCCCTGATCGTCATCAAATATTGCCCTATTTTTAAGAATGACGATCGCTGTGAGAACGCACCGATGCCAGAGCGACCAGATCACGCCGAGAGAAAGAAACCAAGCGGCAAGTTATGGCTTTATTGGACCGGAACAGGAAGCTAAGAAGACGGATGGAGTAATCGAAGCCAGAACACGATGATTTAAAGACCCCAGAACGATTGGCGAAGCAAAGCGATCCATAGATCACTTCGGGACCACACAGTTC
>NW_027156009.1:0-257 GCF_002600585.1 Cystoisospora suis | reverse complement strand
CCTACATGGGCTCCTCCTAGACCGCTCCCGAGCCTGGCTCTGGTCATCACCGGATAGGACTGGACGTCGAACTCCGCCCCCAATTGATCTGCCCTAACCGGTCCAGCGAATCCCAGGTCTTCTCGACGTCCTATTCCCAAGGTCCTCTCCAAACCTTCGATCCCTGGTGAAGCTCCTCCTAGTCCGCGTACTTCCCGATCCTTATTCTCCTCCATCAAGTCCTTCTTAAGCTCTCCTCCTAGCTCTGAGTGTTCCAT
>NW_027156008.1:0-18435 GCF_002600585.1 Cystoisospora suis | reverse complement strand
AGATAGATAGATAGATCAAAGATAGATGGATAGATTCAAGATAGATAGATAGATATGATGACGCCTATCATCCCACAGATGAACGTAGCGTACATACACCCGAACAGCCCGAGTGTCTACGGAGGTAGTAAAGCTGTGTATATATTCTAAACTAGATACAGATGTATATGAAGATGAGTGAGAGATTCCAAGAGAAAGAGAGAGAAACACGAAACAAAGACTATGTGTGCGTAGGGATATGTGAAGAGACGATCTACGGAGAAAGGACAGTACGATGAAGAGACACGGAGAAGCGAGAAGAATGGCTCTACGTATGTAGGTATGTATGGAATCCCTTCAGTCTACCTGCTAAGCCGAGAGCTTTACAGCATGCTCCTGCAATACTTAAGAAGTAGAGATAAGCCGCGAGATCTCCACGTAAACATGTATAGTCAAAGACAGAGTTGTCTTCATCTGATGTTGACGGACACCCGCTCCTTCTCTCTTCTTCTTCTTCTTCCTCCTCCTCCTCATCCTGATCATCTCTCCCTCTTCGTGTTCTTCTTCTTTCCTCTTCATCTTCTTTAGCCGCACCGCCACTACCATCTTCTTCTTCTTCCTCGCCCTTCTTCTTCTTCCTCTCTCTTTCTATCCCTTCTTCTCCCCCGCTGTGTGATGAGACATGCGCTTGGCTGATCGGGAGAAGAGAAGAAGAAGAAGAGAGATTGCAAGGTGTCTGAGAATCCAAGGCTTCGGTAGTAGCTTGTTCTTCTTCTTCCATGGCCTCTTCTTCTTTCTCTGTGAAACCTCTGTCTAAGCGACTTTTCTTTCTCCTTTCTCGATCTGTACATGACTTAAGATGAAGAAGAGAATAAGGCTGCTTCATGTACACGCCTACAGAATGCAAAGTCTTCCACGTACACACGACCAATCGATACGTCCCTAGTACACACCGGCAAGGACATAATACACATGAAACACATCCCTTCTCTGTACAGATGAGACACCGTCTCTTTCTCTTTTCATCATCTTCTTCTTCTCCTCCTCCTCCTCTTTCTCTCGCGTGTTCTTCTTCTCGTTGCTCGTCTTCTCTCCCTCTTTCTCTCTTTCTCTCTTCATCTTCTTCTCCTCCCTCCTCTGTACCAGCATCGACATCGCCATCATCGATACTCTTTCTTCCTATCACAATAGCCTTATCTCCATTCAACAACTCTTCGTGACTTTTCTCTTCCCCCCTCTTCGTGTTTTCTTCTTCTTCTTTTCTTCTCTTCTCGTCGGCTAAATCCATCAGTTTCTTGTCTTCATGTCCCCTCTCCAAAGGAGAAGAAGAAGAGGAGGCGATCTGAGAGGTAGGCTGATGGAGCTGTAAAGTAGAAGAAGAAGAACAGATATGATCACCTCGATACACACGAAGTCGCGTCCAGCATAAGAGAGCGAGAAAGAAGAGAAGAAGATCATAAAGAAACGTGAGAAGAAGACCACGCAATTCTGTATCTAGAATTACGAAATGACTCCCACCATCAGGAGAAGAAAGAAGAGAGGAGGACGTCGCCGTCGTCGTTGTCGTTGTTGCATATCGACGGAAATAGGGGACGAAACCCAAAGGAAAAAATCGTGTACCTTTCGAGCTTGACGGGGGCTCCCCATCAGGAGAAGAAGAAGAAGGAGAAGAAAGAGCTGGTGAAGAGAGATGGCTGTTTCTTTCTTCTTCTTCTTCTCTTGGAGTGTCTCGATCAGCTGAAGAAAGAACACGAGGATGATGGGAGAAATGCTGTAAGCCGAGAGTTGAAGAAGGTGACGTGGAAGAGGAGGAAAGAAGAGGAGAAGAAGTCTTATGAGACAAGGGGGAAGAAGAGAACACAGAAGCAAGAGGAGAAGAAGAAGAAAAGAACATATCCGGTGAAAGGATTGAAAGATGATCGAGTGGTAGAGGGTAGATTTCTTGTCTCCATGAAGAGGTCGAAGCAGGAGATTTGGACGGGAGAGACGCTGAAAGGAAAGGTCCAGAAAATGAAGAAGAAAAAGGTGAAGAAGAAGGTGGAGAGAAAGAGGAAGGAAAGGAAGAAGAGGTGTTAAGGACTGAAGTGTTTTGATGTCTCGTATGAAGACTCCTTCTTCTTTTCCTAGAAGGAGATTCCCGATCCATCGTCTTGAAGAAAAGTGGTCGGGATAAGAGAGAATTGAGAGAATTCTCTCTTCTTTCTCTTCCTTGATGCGGATGACGAGGCCCCTCATAATGATGGAGAAGCCCATCTATCCTTTGTCCTTTTGGGTGAGGAGGATTAACCTCTTGATCCTGCTGAGAAAGACCAACATTATCGGCATGTTGTTCTCCTGCTCCTTGAGGTGTATATACAGCCGGTCGCGCTATATCCCTCTCACGATGCGATTTAGAAGAGATTATTTCCGGTGACGGGCCCGTCACCACGATGGACGGAGAAGAAGAAGAGTAATCTTCATCTTGAAGACTTAAGAGTTTCTCTGAAAGTCGCGAAACGAAGGGAGAAAGAAAAAGCTCCTCTTGATCGGCCGAAGCCTCAGGAAAAAGTTGTTGCTCCAAAAAGTCAAGAAGACGAGAAGTAGGAAAGTCATGAGGTGTAGGTACACCCGAACCAAAAAGATCCCCTTCTTGCAGATTCGCTTCATTGGGGGAAAAAGAAAAAGAAGAAGGACGGAGAGAACGACGAGGACGAAAGTGAAGATCTCTTGAGACAAAATTTTCTGCCTTATCATCTTGAAAAGAACTCCTGCGAAAGGAAGGAAATGAAAAATTCTCTTGGGTTTCTTCGATCTGTCTTTCGTCCAAAGAAAAGGCAGATACGACGACCCCTCCTAGAGAAACAGACGATGAAGGTGGCGATTGAGAGCGAATCAGAAAAAAGATAGAAAAAGGAGATTGAAGGAGAAGATGAAAAGGAAGAAGAAAGAGAAAGAGAGAGGGAGAAGAAAAAGAAAAGAAGAAGAATGGATTACAACGACAGAAAGATGGAAGGACTTGACACTGAAAAGACGGACTCGAAACCCGAGCCATGATGTTTTCCTTTCTGGCACGAAAAAAAAATTGTTCGGAGATGTCTCATCTGAGGTGTATGTACACCTGAAGCCTATCAAATGCATAGATCATCTCAGGTGTATATACACCTGAGGAATGAAGCTGGTACCATCAAAACACGAAGGCCATTCATTTTTCACAGTCTCTTTGAAAATGTAAAGAGGAACTTCTATGAGTAAGAAGGAGAAAACAGAATGAGATCTTCAGTAAAGAGATCGCCTTTGTCTTCCCTTTTCCTTGTGTCATTTCTGTCCATCATTTGTGGATTGAAAGAATGAGATCTCTCTATGTCTCTTTCTTTCTACCCGTTCCTTCTCCTCTGAGTCTATTCATATGTCCCGATGAAAATGAAGATAACTCATTCCTCTCAAAACCGAGTAGACTCTTTCTTCCTACCACCTTTCTTAAGGCCTTCCCTCTGTTCCTTTCTTCCTGTCGGGTGATCTATCGCGTTCTTGCATGGCGAGTCTACTGAAAAGACAGAGCCACATGAGAATGACTGAAATACCAGTCAGTGGTGTATATACGCACCCCTTCAGAAGAAATGGGACTCGGAACGACAAAAGGACGAAAAGAGATAGATAGAGAAAGAAAGAAAGAAAGAGAGGAAAAAAGGGAAAAAAGGAGAAAGAAGGGAGAAGGAGAAAGAGAGAGAAGCTAAGAAAGAAAGTTGGATAGGTGACTCTTTTTGGAAGGTTCTTCTCCCAGGTGGTAGGTAGGTGTGGTCGTCGTTCTCACATATCGATATGAGAGGCGAGGCTATCTCTCCTTTCTTGAAAGAGATGAGGTATATTTGAGAAGCCAGGAAAAAAGGAAGAGAGTCTTTGCTGCGTTTTCTTTCCTGAAGTGAAGAGAAGGCCTTAGAAGGATGAAAGAAGATGTAGACGAGACAGCGTTGTCATGCAGGAAAAAAGGGAGACGCGAGAAAGACAAGAAGGTGAGAGAATCTTCTTTCACCCTTGACTGATTCGTTCATCGTTCGTTCTTCCACGCAGGCACCATTCTCTTCGCATTCTTTTCTTTCTCTTCGCCTAACAAGATCGTCAATGGCGTTTAGGATTAAGATGAAGAGCATAAGATCTTCTTCTTCTTTTTTTCTTCTCCCTAGCTAACTAGCACTCAAGGGACCTTCTTCAATACAACTGCTCTACTCTCCTCCCGCCTGTCGCCGCCCCGCCGCGTGCATGACAATCGAACCGAAGACTTCCTGCTCCTATCACTTGGTGAGGTGTATGTACAGCTGAAAGAAGCGATGAGACCGGGAGAGAAGACAGGTTCTTTTGAAGAAAGAGAGATAGAGAAAAGAAACGCAAGAGGATGAAAGCAACACTTAGAGAAACAAAGATAAAAGAGAAATAAACTTCTCCAGCTATCTCATTCAGACATTCTCAATCATCACGGCCGTTCACAGAGGAAAGAGGAGTTGACTCTCCCTATCTTCCGTATGTCGCACCACTCTGTCGCTCGAGCATGTATGTTTCCTCGAAGTCTTTCTCCTTTCTTTCCAGGTTCTTTTCACAAAAGAAAACGAACTGCCAAAGAGAGAAGAGAAAGGCCGAGAAACATCAGGAGAGACTAACAAGCTTTCACGAAATCCACCACAAAGCACAAGATGAGGAACTGGCAACATGCCGAAGGGTTCTCCTTAAGGCTCTCTCCTCTAGCGGGCAGACGACTCGACGGAATGTCTTTGTCTCTTATTTCTATTTTTTCTGTCTTTCTCTTTCTATCTGTGTGTTTCTCTCAAAGACATGACGGATAGACTGGATCGATGGCTTCTGCTTCCTTTCTTCATCCTGTTTGTCGCTCTTGTGGCTTGCTGAACTTCTCGGCAAAAATACACGCTTTATCATGAGTAAGGCGGCTATTCAGGGGGCTGCTCGAATGAAGTCATCATCTTTTTGTCTTTTTCGTTTCTTCCTTCTCTTTTCTTTGTTTTCTTCCTGTTCTGTTCTGTTCTTTCTTCTCTCTTCCCCCGTGAATGGATTCGTATAAGAGCCCTGTTGAAGAAATAGACGTAGCCGTGGCTTCCCTTGTGTCTCTCGTTAAGGATGAGTGAGCCCGTCGCTTCTCTCTCTGATTAGAGAATGACTGGAGAATGATGATGCCTCTCTCTGGCAAAACATGTCCCCAGCATAGCATGAGTCTCTTCACTTCTATTGGTCGACGCAAGAAAGAAAGAAAGATCCATGAGATAGATGTCTTTGTTGCTGACTCTTCCCTGAGAAAGTATCTTTCTAAAGAGAGACACGTGTCCGTGTTTTAGTTGAATGAATAGAGAGAATCTACGAAACGATCAGATAGAAAGAGAGATATATCCGTCCATTTACCTATACATCTGTTCGTATCAATGCAAACCTAAACAAGAGCGTGTATATCTCTCTCTTCCTCTTCCCGCTGTGTTTCTCATCTTTCTTCTGAGCTCTATTTCTTTTCACCGTCTTCCAAATCTCTCTAGTCTATCTATGTATAGCTACGACGCATCCACCAATCTGTCGACAGCATCTCTATATTTGATCTATCCTTATACCTTTCTAGCTATCTATCGCCCTCTCTGCAGTCTGTCTACCCATCCCTATCTATTCTTTCTATCTCTCTATGTCGACATGGGTTTCCCATATGGATCTCTATGTATTCAATCAGAGATCTCCTTGTAAAGTCTATGATAGATCTTTCCTCGTTCCTTTCGTCTTCTCTCGGTGTATCTACACTTTCCTCCTATGTAGACACCTCATCTCATGCATTCACACCCTTCACTCTCTTCTTCCCTCTTCTTCTTGTTTTCGTACCTGCCGCATTATCTCTCAACACTCTACGAAACACGCACAAAGACAGGCGACTGAAGAGGGGGAGGAGAAATGAAGCAAAGAAAGAAGTTATTCTTCTCCTTTTTGTAAATCTTCTGAACTCTCTAGCTGTCTGTGTGTCTAGCTAGACCCATACGCCACGAGACACACAGACACGCCCATGTATGAAGATGTATGTCTGTATCTCTCTAGTTGGATATATCTATGTAGGTATTTTACTTATGTATCCTGCAACGACTCGAATCTCTCTCCATGCATCCGATACATCTCAAGGAATGAAATAAGAGAGAGGAAGAGAGAAAGATGTTTCGATTGTTTTAAAGAAACAGAGAAAGACACCTCTCCTGTATGTTGTTGTAACTAAGCCAAATAAAGATCTCTCTTTCTTGCCCAATAAGAAGAGAGAAGACACCTCTCAGATTCAAACTCCTCCCTGTATCTTCTCTTCTAGACATCTTCCCTTCCTAGACAAACCTTGAGGAGACTTCAAACCTCGCTATGCTTCTGTCTCTCGCTCTCTCTCCTTTTACACCACCCGCGCGACCTAATCTCCCCCTGGCTCCTCACAGCAAGGAAAGCCTCCATCTATGCACGGAAGAGACGAGTCAGAAAACATATACCATCCACACAGACATCGTCGCAAGCTTTCTTACTAAGAGAAGAAGAAAGAGATCTTCACACAGGGTCTACTCTAGATATTCTGGCTGGGGTTGCATGGTCATCCCGCGAGCCTTTTACGTCAGGAAGGAGAAAAGATAGAAAATGAAGAAGAATGCGAGTGTGGAGAAGTGACTTCGTGAATGGATGGACGGCCCCCTGGGTTGGATTGGCTCGTTCTACCGAATTGATCAGCGAGAAATTTCACCCAACTTTCCCTAGTAACTACTAGTTGTCGTGGTCGTTTGCTGGATAAGGAGAAGACGTACAGGGGGTGAGAGAGAGAATGGAGAAGGCTTTTGGCATTAGGGAGAAAAAGCCCCTTCTCTTGCCTTCCCTTCCTCCTTTGCTTTGGCCTTCTCGCCAAGAGAGTGGGTGACGTGTCTGTCTGTAGACACATATCCCGTGCTTCTACTTTTGGATAGGAGGAAGGGCCGCGCATATACATATAAACAGGCCACAGCCACCCCCACAGTCTCCGAATAAGAAACTTCACACATCCATGTATATAGATAGATAGAAAGAAGACTCATGTGTGTATACCTGCTGCGTCAACTACAAACATATACATAGAAATGATGTATGACAAAAACGCCTAAGAAGAACACAGAGAGGGACAGGCTTCTGGTGGTTGGCTATCTCTCGTCTTGCCGGTGGGAAGAAAGACATGGAAGATCTCTACTTGTATTTGGATGCACTGGATACTCGCCATGGATAGATAATTCTAGAGAGGTAGTACGCACTTCTTCTCCAGGTAGGTAGACATCGAATAAAGTGGAGAAGATATCTGCTTACTGTCTTTCCTTCTCAGGAATAGGGAGTCATCTCGTAAGCTCATCGTCTTTCCCAACTGCCTTCCTTCACTTTCCAGGGATAGAGACAGACCGGGACTCGTGTAGACATATGTCTCTATCTATCTATCTACCTTTGATCTATCTATCTATCTATATCTATCTACCTATCTACATCTGTCTATCTTTGTAGATATCTGCGAGCTCAAGTCCACACATGTCCTCTTGTATGTCTTTGAAGAGTATTTTGTGGGAGACCATCCGTGACTAAGGCGCATGGAAAGCAGACTGCTCCTTCGCTTCAACAAGACGTTCTTAGGATTTGACAAGTAAGAAAGAAAAAATAGATCGATCTTCTTCTCTTTCTCAATCCGTCGACAGAACTTTCAATGCTGAAATGACCAGGCAAGATGAGAGAAGAAGATTGAGGGGGAACTACTACAGGTCAGATTCCAAAGAAAGAAGTCTTGCTTCATCTGGAAAGAAGAGAGAAAGGGGAGATGTCTCTTCTTCTCTTTCTCTGTCTCTATTACCTTTCTTCCTTTTTCTTCATTCTCTTGATCATTCGACATAGAGACACTCCGAAAGAAAGACATTCTTGGACAGAAGAGAAGGAGTGAAGAGCTTTCTAGGAAAGAAGATGAAGAAGTTAAGACTTGAGAAAGAACGGCACACGAAGAAAAAGAAGAAGAGAAAGAAGTGCCCTATCTTGGTGGTGTTATGGAGCATGGGGGATTTGAAAGGGAGTCTTCCTAGCTCTTTTCTCCTTAGTAGCGATTCGGTCTAATAGAAGTCTTTCTTTCTTGTATCTCCATGTATGTTTGAGATAATAGATGCCCTCAGCATGGCCTTCCTCTAGATATCTATTACCTGAGAAGCTCCCTTCCTTCTTCACCCTATTCAGCAGTGAATCGACAGCAGGATAGAAGATCGTATTTGTCTCCATCCTAGGGGTACATCTTAACGACAGAGTGAGTTATCCTAGAGGGAGAGACATCTTTTCTTCTTCCTTTCTTTCTTTCCTTTGTATATTCATTGATCTTCTTCATAACAAACCGCTAAATCGTTGCAACGTTGTGCTTCTCCATCAGAATCCAATTAACTATGAAAGATTTCTCTACGTTCACCTGTCTCCCGTCGACGTCTCCTCCTCCTTCTCCGTCTCTTTCTTTCTTTCTTCTTGTGACTTTAATGTACATCCATCAATGACGAGGAGCTAAATGTCAGGACAAAAGAGAGAGAGAGAACAGGAGGGTAGAGGTAAGAAATTGCGAAGAGGAAGAGGGATAAGGCTGCATACATCGTCTCCTATATTACTATTGCTGTCACCGTCTGGATTTTTCTCCTTCTAGTTGAAACATAGATAGCTAGATTCTAATAGAACTCATAAAGAATTCGGCAATCTCTTACTTGTGACTTGCTGAACGCGATAAAGTCGTTCCCTAAAAGAAGATCTTTAGACCATTTCTCTCTCGGATGCAAGTCTTCCCTCCACGTGTTCTTCTTCTTCTTTCTCTCTTGAGACCAACCTCCGGATATCTCTGTCTGTCTGTCTGTCTGTCTGTGTGAAACGAGAGCGACGTCTCAAACACATCACCTCCCTCTCTTCTCATTCTTTCTTTCTTTCTCACTCTTTCTTTCTTCCTGTTAGGTCTTCTCTCGTCCTTCTGAAGAGAGAAGAGTCATGTAGAAGAACTAGGAAAAGATGGATAGCTTGAATTTGTGAAAGGGATGACACAAAGACGTGACGAGAGACAGCATCGACTGTTCGACTGCATGCATGTACCGTATCGAGACCTACCTAATCTTGAAAGGGGAATGAGAAGAAGCGAAGATCGATCTGATCAGCGATCGATTGAAGGAAAGGAAACAACGGACTTCTCTCCTCTTCTTATCTATGCCGAGTTGCCTTCCATCTATTCAGTCTTTCTCTGTTTGTCTCTCTTTCTTTCTTTCTTTCTTCCTCCTTTCTTTTCTCTTTGCTCTCTTTCCCTTCCTTTCCTCTTTCGATTCTTTCCTCATGTCTTCTTCATTCTTCACCTGGCTCTTCAAGAGTTTCATTTCTTTTCTTTTCTTCTTCCTCATTCTCTCTCCAAGAGCAGAGCGAACTCAGCGAGAGAAAGAGATAGATAGACAACTTGTCCAACTCCCCATCTTTTAACTCCGACGCTTCTTCTGTCTTTCTCTTCTTCTTCTCTTGTTTTCGCTTCTCTCTCAGTCCTATTTTCATTCATTCAGAAAGAGTAGAACGTCTTTTACTCAAGAAGCGTAATCTCTCTTTGCTTCTCGTATCCTACTTCTCCTATTCTTCGCTCTCCTTGTATGAGGGATATAGTGACCTGTCTCTCTCTCCTCTTTTTGGAATTCAAGAAAGAAACACAGAAAGGAAGAGACATCCTTCATTCTTTCTTCTTCTCTCGTCCCTCTCTCTCTCTCTTTCTGTATTTTCCGTCTGTAAGAAGAGAGATGTGTATTTCCTCTTCGTGAAGTAAGACAGAGGGGATTCTTTTACGGGAGTCGTCGGTCAATCTCCCTGGCTTTCTTCGTCATTCCTTCCTCTTCTGCAATTCCTCTCTCTTCCAACAGTCGTCTTCCTGTACATTCATGCGGTGTATTTACACCTCATCCTTTCTTCTTCTTCTTCTCACTCGAAAGCTTCCCTCACTCCACACTCTCAGGAGAAGACAAAAAGAAGCCTGAAAAGAACGAGCTAGACTTATTCATAAACCTAAACCCTAAATCTCCATTTGAACTTTTCTTCATACAAGACACTTCAGAAGTAGCCAAGTGGTCTCTCTCCTGTAACGTGTGTTTCTTTCAAGTAGTAGGAGAAGTAGACAATTTTCTTTCTTTCGTATTTCTAAGACAGTTGCCTTCGAGATAAAACACTGAAGAGCTGGAGAATACTTTTAGTCCGGCCTTCTTCTCTTTCGTTCAGAACCCATCAGCTTCTCTCCCTCTTCACATTTCTCTTTTTAGCCGCGACGGAATCCTCTCTTGTATAGCTAACCATGTTCGGGTGTACATACACTTCAAAGACAGGGACCAACTGTACCTCAGGATGATCTTTGCGTGTCTTAGGCGATAGTTGGAGATGGACTGGGGGTTAGAAGAATCTGCGAGCTAGCCAACCGACTCACTAGCTAGCTAGCTACATCGATCAAGTAAGGATAGATGCTGCCTTGTACAGCATCTACTTCTTTCGATTTCTCTCTTTTTCTTTCTCTCTGTCGGTCTATAGTGAGAAATGTATGTTTATGACGTGCTCTGTCTAGATCTATCTCCCCGGTTCATAAGGCGAGGAAGCTTCTTTGTACGTCCCAAGAGAAGGTAGATGAGTCCTTCGATTTCTTCTTCTTCTCTCCCCTGCGATTCGTAAAAGAGATAAACTTCTGAGAATCCCATTCTTCGTTGTCTAGCTCTCTTCTCTCTCTCCCGTCTTCTCTCTCTATATACATCATTGTATATATCTAGCAGTCCATGTGTATCTATGTATATGGAGAGTGGCTATCTTTTTCATTGTCTCCGTACAGATACATCGACAGGCGTTCATATCTATAGACAGGACAGACTTCATCCATCTACCTTTATCTCTCAGGCCATCTCTGATCTTCCTGTCTGTTGGTCTCCAATCTATCTACCTACTTGTAATCTTTCTAGCGATCTCTATCTCTCCGTCTTTAATCTATGCATCTGCCTGTCTATCTATCTATCTATTTGTCTTCCGGTTACTTTATCTTTCTTTGATCTATCTCTTTGTCTGTTGTTCTCACCTCCTCGCCCTACAAAGCGTAAGTGAATGAGTTTTGGGCTGAGATTCTTCCGTGCTTCCAAAGAGAGGAAAAGAGAGAGATGTCGATACTTTCCATTTCTCTATCACCTTACCATCTTCATCGGCGTCTTCGTCTCGTTTCTCCTTCCCCTCAATCTTCTTCTCTTTCCCTCTCTTCTTTTTCTTCTTCTCTTGTCAAAAATACCTCGACAACATTATCGCTATCCTCTTTCAACCTTTCATCGTCTTCCTTCTATCTTCCTTCTTCCTCTTCTTCGTCCGTCTCCCTTCCTTCTTCTTCTTCGCCTTCGTCCTTTTCTTGTTCTTCTTCTGCTACAGGCTTCTTCCCTTCTTTTCCCTCCACCTCTTCTTCTTCTTCTCTCCATAGTAGAGATTTCTCTGTGCCCTTGCCTTCACATCTTTCCTCTCTCGGTGCACTTCTTCATATCTCTCAGAAGTTTCTCTCCCACATCCCCCGAAAGTGCGCAGGTGAATCTTCTGCCTTCGCTGCAGAACGTAAGTTAAGCTCGTCACCTTCAAACCGCCAAGAGAGAAAAGAAGAAGAAGAAAGAGGAGACAAAGAAAGAGAAGAAGAGGAAGAAGCAAGAGAAGAGAAAGAAGAAGGAAATCTCCATGTATCCGCAAGAAGAGAAGGGCAAGAAAGGTACCTTCATCAGCCTTTGGAGCTTCACGAGCACTTCTCTCAGTCTCGGGATCTAGCGAAAGAAAACGAGGATAAACATCAAGACCCAAAGAAGAAGAAGAAGGGAGAGTCTTTCTCTTCTTCTTCTTTAAAGAAGGGGCCTTCGTTGTCTTCTAGGACTTTTCTTGCTCTAGAGGATAAGAAGAACAAGGGGGAAGAAGAGGCTCTTCTGTTAGGCTCGGAGATCCTTCAGAGCTTCTTTGACTGTACGCCTTCCCAGTGGCTAGATGCTCTCCGGGGTGTAGCATCGATTTGTCCACAGAATCGATTTGGGCATGAGCATCGATATCGATGGAGACAAGAGACACAGTCCAAGATCCAGCTAGCGAAACTCGATGCCTATGAATGGGGGGAGAAAAGAAAGAAGAAGAAGAGATGGACTGATGAGATCGAAAGAGAACATGAAGATGAAGAAAAGAAAGAGAAAGAGACCTCTTCTCTTTCTTCTTCTTCTTCGTCTTTCTCCCCCTATCGAAAACTTACAGGCAAGTGGAAGAAAGGAGAAGAGAAAAAGCGAAGAAAAGAGAGAGAGGAAAAAGATGAAAGAAATCCACGAGAAGCACACAATTCTCTTCACAGAGTATGCCTGAACAGACATGGCGAAAAAGACTCTTCTTCTCTTTCTCCTTCCTCTTCCTCTTCTTCTCCATCTCTCTCAACTCCTCCATCTCTCTCTTCTTCTCCTTCTGTCTCTTCGTCTCTCTCTCCTTCTTCCTTTGCATCAGCGTCATCGTCACGGTTGTCTCTCCCTCTTCTTCTGCTTCCAGGAGACTTTCCTGTGGAATGCCTCCTATGGCGATCTTATCGATTTCTTCCTTATCTCAACTCTAGGCAGTTAGTTCAGCTCATCGAAATAGCCGATCGACTTCATTTTCACGACGGTCGAAATCTCTATCATCCTTCTGCTTCTAGTGCTACTCTTACTTCTCTTTCTCATCTTTCTTCTGATGCTTCACTTTCTTTTTTCTCTCTTCCGTCTTCTTCTTCGTCTTCTCCTTTGCCTGATCTGCGTGCAGTGCTCCTTCGAGAAGTGATGGCCCGGCTAACACGACATACAGAGACATACGAAAACAAAGAAGAAGAAGAAAGAGAAGGAGAACACCTCACTTCTTCTCCTTCTTCTGTCTCTTCTTCTTCCGAAGCGAGAGACGAGTCTTCTTCTTCCACCTGTCACCAAAGTATGGAGGGAAGTCCCTCTTCAAGATCGAGAGATAGCAGCAGAAAAAGAAGAAGAGAAAGAGAAGAAAGGGTTCATCTCTTCTCTCTCCGGGAGATTCATATCATTGTGAAGTATTTCGCTTCTCATGTCCCCGCAGAGATAGCTGGAGTTCTAGATAGACAAGGTGAAGGGTCTCTGCTAGGAGAGAAAGAGAGAGAAGAAAGACACGAGAGAGGCGATGTGCTGAATGGACGTCGTTTCTTGGGAGATCAGAGAGAAGAGGGAGAAGAAAACGAGAGGAGGAGAAGAAGAACGATAGGTAGAATGAAGGGAGAAAGAACAATGGAGCTCGAGAGAGAGAGATTCTTATCGGAATTTCGGATGGAAGATCTCCTAAGATCTCCAGAAGGGAAGGTCTTTGTGATTCGACAAGAGCTTGCATGTCTTTTTCGTCTCTTACTTCGATCCGCTATCTCACAGCTAGCTCGGTTGTCGGATAAGAAGGAGCAGAAGCATCGAGACACACAGAAAGATAGCGAGACGCATACAACGCAAGATCTTCAAGAAAAGAAAGAAAGATCGAATGATATGCATCTTCATCTCTCAGCACATCGAGTTAGGAAGAGAGAAACTTATGGATCTGATCGATCTGACCTCTCTCCTCTAGAACCCCCATCGACCAAGCTCACGACGACCTGCACGAACGCAACTCCCGAAAAGATACTTGACCGTCATCACGGAGTGTCTTCTACTTCTTCTCCTCTGTCTTTTGTCGCTTCTGATTTGTCTCTTTCTTCTTCTTCTTCCTCTTGTTCTACTCTCGAGAGAAGCGAATCCACATCATCTTTGAGATCTCGACCTCCTCCCTTTCATGAGAACATGGTGGTCCCTCTCTTGGAGGCATGTGGAAAGTTGCAACTTGTCTACTTGCAGCCTAGTTTTCTTCGTCTTTTATCTCTCTCCTTTTCATCTTTTCTTCAATCGAAGTCTCTTCTAAACATAGCGAAAGCGTTTCAGTTTGCTTGCAAAGTCGAGATTCCTATAGAAGATCTGATAGCGCAGAAAAACGGACTTTTCTTTCATCTTCTGCAGCGTCTCTCGCAGCCGTCAGAATTCTTTACTCTGCTTTACCAAGAGAGGTCGCCTTCTGCGGCTCAAGTCGCGCTAGGCCAGCTAGGCATCTCGATGCTGTACTTTCTCGAATCGACGCGGCAATCGATAATGGAACCCTTCTTATCGCAACAAGAAGAGGAGGAGGAGAAGAAAAAGGCGAGAGATTTCTATACACATCTTCTCAGGCTTCAAGAAGAGGTTCTCTATCATATTCTCGAATCGGTCTATCTGTATGTACACTGGGAGAGAATGGTACTTTCACCTCAGCTAGATCGAAGATCTACGAGAAGAGAAGGAGATTCAGAGAGAGAAAGAGAGAAAGAAGGCAAGTCATCTAAAGATGATTTAAATGAAATAAGAGCCACACCAACAGAATTGCTAAGGAACTCGAGATTTAGCGGAGGAGAAGAAGAAGAAGAGAGGGATAGCTTTGGTCATGAAAGGCTGGCATATCTCGATTCTCAGACTGAAGAGAATGAAGCGAGAAAGAAGGAGAAGAGTAGTTACGGTGTCAATGAGGAGAAAAGAAGAAAGATAGAGAGGATCGTGATGTGTATCTTGAAGAATAGAAAGAAGAAGGAGAAGGTAACCAAGAAAAGTAAAGACTTAGGAGAGCTCAGTCCTTTCTTACATCGACAGATTCAGACCATCGCCGTAGCTATCAGTCTCGAGAATCCTTTCCTCTCCTCCAAGCTCCAAAGACACCACGAAGAAGAAGAAGATCAAGAGGAGGAGGAAGAAGAAGAAAGGAGAGGAAAAGAAGAGAAAAAAGAAGAAGAGGAATGTCGTGATAAGAAGGTGAGTTCTGTGAGAGAAGAGAAGGAGTCGCTGAAGCCTCTCATGTGCATCGCCGAGAAGAAGAAGAAGAAGGAGAGAAGTTTAGGTCTATCGATAGGGGATATGTTGTATATCTTATTAGAGGCAACTCAGCCTAAAGATTGTGTTTATATTCAGAAGGAGAGTAGCATGCATCATAGTAACATCTCTTCTACATTAAGAAGCCTAGGTGTACGTCATAATGTAGAGGTATCGCGAGACCCATATGTCCTAGATCTTCTCCTCTCAACTAGAAATACATGCATAGAGGTCGATGGGCCGCTACACTTCTTAACACCTCGTTGTTCTTCTTCTCTCCCTTCTTCTTCTCTCTCGTCTTCTCGCTCTTCTTCTTTCCCTACATCGAAACAGTCCGGTTTTGCCTCGGATTCTATTTATGAGAGGAAGGAGAAGAATGACGAAGAAAGAAAAGATTTGGGGGGAGGAAGAGTTGAGATAAATGAGAAGGTTCGAACGGTTTCTGATCCATCAGAAGAGTGTCTTTTCTTGTACGATCACAAGAGTCGATTGAAACATCGTCTCTTAACCAAATGCGGTGTACATACACTTCACATCGCATGGTTTGACTGGCCTAAGAGAAGTCATAATCAGAAAACGGCTCTAATACAGCTCTTATCCAATTCAGCTAGACAGGATCAAGGAGAAAGAAGACAGAATGCTTCTCGATTACAAACACATCGCATCTATCCATCTTCTCTTTCTTCTTCTTCTTCTCTCTTTTCTTCTAGTTCAAGTAACTCGTGCGAAGAGGACACCCCCTTCACTTCTGCCTTGTCTTCTTCATGTAGAAAACAAGAGGACCACAGTCTTTCCTTCTCCTGTTCTTTTTCTCCTTCTTTTTCAAATGTAGAAGTCTATGGAGAGAATAGCGGGGAAGACAAAGAAGGAGAAGAGAAAGAAGCGAAAGATAGAGAAGAGAAAGATAAAGAAGAGGGTGATAGAGAAGAGAAACATAGAGAAGAGAAAGATAATCCACCGCTTCAAGAGATATGTTTGCATGCGACTCCTGCCGAGAACTTCATTCGAAGAGATTCTACGCCTACTGCTTATACCACAGGGACAGCGACTGGGCCTCTCAGTCTCCCCCCTTCATCTTCTTCTTTATCAGGAAGAGAAAACCTTTCTCTTTTAGAAAAGAAGGAAAGACCTCTTGACCGGGATGACGAGGGAGATAGAGGTCGAAGGCATGACAATTCTACAGATAGCTTGAAATATGATAGAGAAAGGAGAGAAAGAAGAGATCTAGGAGGTTACCAAGATCTCCGAGTGTATCGACCGATGTTTACGAGGCTATGTCGAAGTGAGACTTTCTCTTTTTCTTCTTTTGAGATTGACGAAGAGACAAAATCTACCAGATTTCAAGATTATGACTCTTTAGTCTATGAAGAAGATCCAAAGGAAGATGCAGAAAGGGATAGTTGCGGAGAGAGAAAAAGTGATAGATTTGTCTCTTCTTCGTCTTCTTCATCTTACGGTTACTATCCATCAGAGCTACCAATCTTTCTAGAGAACGACTGAAAAGATCTTTTCTGTCTTTTAAGATTTATAGTTTTCTTCTTTTCCTTCTCTCTCTCTTCTCTCATTTATTGTATGAGAAACAACATTGGAGACCTTTTAGTTCTTCAGAAGTCTCATTCGAGTGCAGTGTACATACACCTGAAAACAGATTTTGGCACTTCTCAGTTGTGACGACGTATATCGAGGTGTCTATACACCCCAACGACCAATCTATGTAGTCGGAGGGAAAACACAAGTCCTTGTCTTAAAACAGAGATAGTTTGGAGATAGGGAGTTCACAGATAGATAGACAGACTGATTGAAGAGAGGCAGATTCTGAACAGATAGAGAGAATGAAGGTAGATACGTAAAAAGATAGACAGATCGAGGACAGATTAAAGATAGATAGATCAAAGAGAGATAGAGAGCTCATCTGCTTCAAGAAGAAAAAACCCTTATGCGGTGGGAGCTGCGCATGTGATCGGAGAAGTTGCGTTACGATACAAAATATCGAGGTCTCGGCTTAGGACAGAGAGAAAGAAAAAGAAGAAGAAGAGGCGCTAGCAGAACATACAGACATAACAAGGTAACCGAATAAGTTACGACGTGACTGAATTTGTATGGGCGTCGTTACCTTTAGCATGACACTCTCACTCATTCATAAGGAGGCTTTCGTAGCTTGTCACAACTTATCTATCTCTCTCTCTTTCTGTCTGGGTATCGATCCCTGTCCTTTTACGTTAGATAGATGTTTGCTCTTCTCTCTCATTCTCCCTTTTTCTGATACCACCCATCTTGTACTGGATGTGTTTAACACGCAGAAGATTCTTCGTTCTCTTCATTGAATTGAATCATATCAAAAGGAAGAGAAGAGATAGAGAGAGAGAAAGCGACGAAGAAAGTTGTCTTAGGGCCTAGTCAAGACGCCCATAGAAGAACAACATCTGAGTATTCAAAACATCACTACTCCCTGTATCTATCTATCTACCTGTATCGACTTGATCTATCTTTAAGCTACCTATCTATCTTTAATCTATTGACCTATCTATCTATCTCAAATATTATATCCGCGGTCGCACATACGTAACGTTCGCTCTACACATCCTTCGCTCATTCAACGGGAGCACTCATCGCCTGACCGTGTAGATTCTAAGCCATTCATAGACATTCATCTGTCCTAGTGTATCGGCATGGCTGAGATCTTCCTCTCCTTGAGATAGATGGATTAAAGATAGATAGATTAATGATCGATAGACTGACTAGATAAAGATAAATTGGAGATCGAAAGGTCCACGAAGCACTTAGGTTTGAGAGAGTGAGCGAGAAGATAGGAGCAAAAGAGGAGGTCTTTCAATACTTGAGAAAGCTAACTGGGAAGTTCTTCTCTTTCTTTTTCGTCTTCTGCTTTTCTTATCTTTCTCCTTTGAATCCCTCTTGTTCTCTTTCCCTTCATCTTCTTGAGCTTCGTCACCTCTCGTATAGAATGTCTTTCTTCTTCTTCTTCTCGTTCAGGTCGCCTCCAGACTGACTCTTCTTCTGAGAGAAGGAAAGAAAGAGACAGGTGTTTTGAGAAGGGTCGGTTGTCTCCCCCTTTTTTCTTCTTCTTTCCTTCTTGCTGCTTCTTGCTGCTTACATGTCGAGCCTACGTGTATGTGGGATAGACCTAAGGAAAAGATAGATGAGGATAAGATCTCTCTGAATGAAGGCGTGATAAGGACCAGAGAAAGATTAGATTATTTTTCTCTCGTTTGAAAAGAAAAGGAGAGAAGGGACAAGCACACACATACGCACAAGATGCCCTTCATGTTGAAGAAATCCACATACAATACTACTTAACATATTTACACAGATAAATATATACACACATAGATAGATAGATTAATGATAGATAGATAAAGATAGATAGATTAAAGACAGATAGATAGATAGATTAAAGATAGAAAGATATTTTATCGATGGCTCATCATCTTCATTATCATCTCTACACGGATTTCACTTGGCAGTGAGACCTGACAACTCTCTTCTTTCTTTCTTTCTTTCTTTCTCTTTCTTTCATTCTTTTCTTCTT
>NW_027156007.1:2776-3745 GCF_002600585.1 Cystoisospora suis | reverse complement strand
CTCTCAAGTAGGTAGTGCACAGATAGGCATGCACCCGCATGCAGGTGTGAAGAGAGCTACTGTCACATGAGTGTTCCGGAACTCTACAACACTCTAAGGTAGAGAAACGAAAAGAAGTCCAGAGCCAGCGCTTCCCTTGTCCCCTTGCGTTACGGAAGACAGCAGGCTTTCACAGTTTGGAGTGCTCTACCCAGCTTACTTTCCTGTGAACTTCTTCAGTGAATTATTGAATATAACTGTTCCGCTAGACTAATAGAAAGAAACTGAGTTTCTGAGACAACGATAATGATGATGAGAAGGATGTCTCTCGTGGTCTTCGGTTATCTCTTTTCTTCCTTCAGTAAGGTTCACTCCTGCAGAGCGGGAGGCAGTGGGGGAGACACCCCTCAGTAGCTTCCGGGACTATAGCCCCAGCTGTCATGGCATGCACATCTCAATTCCGTCATACTGAAGGCCTTTGAAGCAACTGACAAAGATACTTTCCGCTGCAGGTCGGAAAGCTCCTACCCTAATGGACCGAATCAGCAAGAAGGAAAGACGTACAGCAAGTAGCTTGACTGAAGACGTAGTTATATCTGTATTGGTGACCGGGAGTAACGAGAAAAGAGTATCTAGCTTCGGTTGCTCCAAGTGACCTCTGAACTTCACGTGGTGGAGGTTCGGACAATGCCTTAATGCGTCTCATCCATCCAACAACCTAGGGCATGTACGGAAGTTCACGCTGGCCCTTTCGGTCTACATAGCAACCAGGAAGAGGAGGATGTGCAGGAAAATAATTGAGACACGCTCGAAACGTCCCTTTCTCTTTGCATTCCCGCATCTTTCGAGCGTGCGTTAGTCCGGGGATCAGTGTGTAACATTAGAAATCCTCTACTTGGAAATTCCAACTGTCGGCAGGTGCCAGACGAAAACAAGAAAGGAATGCGTGCCACTGACGGGCTTGCGCGTGTCTCGGGACTTTCCTGGACT
>NW_027156007.1:0-2640 GCF_002600585.1 Cystoisospora suis | reverse complement strand
CTGCGGTAAACAAAGGGTTTCATGAGACACGTGGTCTTCAGATCATCTAATGTCAGGATACTGAAGTATCCGGTGTCTGCACACGTACAGCTGTAGGCACACCTCGGACTTATGTACACCTGAGCTGTACGTACACCTGAGCTGTATGTAGGGTTCCGCAGTGTCGATGCACTCAGAAAATGCAGTAGAGGGTTTCTGCCAAACAAGGAGTCTCCACTTACAACCCAAAGTGCCGAAGCTTTCTTTGCCTTGACTCGCAGACAGACGAAAAGCTAAACCGAACATGCTCTTTATCACAACGCATACTACCGGCGGCATCGGAACCATTCTTTCTTCACTAACAGTCTCTTTCTTTTCTTGCTCGGCCTTTTCATCTCATCTTTCGCTTTTCAAGCATTCCAGGTCTTTCCGTCAAAACGGTTCTGCATCTTCCTTCTCTACGCATGAGGTCTCGAGACACCGGAGACATGCGTCTTTTTCTTCCCTTCTCAGTGACGATACGCATGCAGTTTTTCCGTAGGCTCGATGCATCCCTTCAATACTTGATCGCTCGCTTGGGGGAGACGGCATCTTTTTCTCCCGGGATGCACAAGTCTTGATTTCTCTTATGAAGAAGAATCGTCGCTATTCCTAGAAGAAGCACACCGCTGTCTGAACGCAGAGGACAGAACAGAATGGCTCACAAGCGATCCAAGGCCTCACTTGTCTGTCTCATTCATTCTTGCGTGATACAAGCGCTCGTACTGGTGTTATGATAGCTCCTGCTGAAGAAGATTTTTTCTCTGTCTCTTTGCAAGGGGATGTACACAAAGAAAGGAATTCTGAACGACAGCTTATCGTGTGTTGCTTCTGTCCATGCAGTCTCCCCCTTCGATCTCTCTGTCTCCTACTCAACTCATTCATTCTTATAGTCCGTTGCAAGCCATCTTCTTAGTGACCTCTTTGGAAAAAAACTTGTGATGAATGACTATCATCGCGAATTCTCGAAGTTCTTTCATGCAGTGTCTGTACAGCTCTAAGGCTCGTTAATAGACCTCAGCTATCGAAAGAATTCTTCTCATCTTGCCAGGGGAGGGGAGTTTCTTTCGGTGACGGAGCGAACGGCGTCTCGTTCAGTTTCTTGGGTGTACATGTGCAGGTGTCTGGCTCAATCAAGCCGGGTGGTGTATGTACACCTGGACGTCTTTCTTTGTTTCTTTTCCCCTCTCGCAATGTAATTTTTCTGACACGCCACGACATAGCTAACAAGATCCTCGTAAATGGTAGAGAGGTCTCTGCGACGGTCTACACAGAATCTGTACAAATTTCTTTCTTTCTTTCTTCTCTTTTCTGGGTGGCCTCATCTTTAAGTGATCCTCTCGTTCTTTCTTTGCGTACCGTGTGTCTTTATCTTCCTAGAAGAGCGAAGGTCGGCTTTCTTTCACACGCAGACAAGAGCCATTTCCTGACTGCTTCACAGCAGAAGTTTTCTTATCTTATTCTTTTCTGTCTTTACTTCGAAGAGGATGTTTACTTCTTCACCCCACTTCGCTTCTCTCCTGTCTATTCTTTCTGCATCTTTCTCTTCTTCTTCTCTTAGCTTCACCTCTCTCTTTTCTTCTTTCTCCGGATCCAGTGAGGAGGGGCCACGTCGAAGGAATAAGAGGACTTTTCTCTCTTTCACGTCTCCTATCTTCTTTCCTGTCTTGTCTCGTTCTTGTTCTCTTCTTTTCGTTCTCCTGATCTTCCTCATTTCTTCTTCGTCCTTCCCAGGTAAACTTTTCTTCTTTTCTTCAGTTACTTATCCCTATTCTGTCTACGCTGCTCGATCCTGTGTATCGTTCATCCATATATCTATCTTTAATCTGTCTCAGTGTAATGCGCCATGTCCATGATACGTCTGTGTGTACAACAGTGTAAGACTCTTCCCTTCTTCTCAGTCGCTCGAGATGCAAGCCTTTTGCATATATATTTATATATATATATATCTCAGCCACACCGTTTATCTGTTTAGCCTCTCTTTAATACACCTTTACATACATACATACACACCTCTGCATACATATTCATACATACATCTGTCTTTGTAGAGGATACATAGATAGATAGTTAGGTGGATAGATATATATATATAGATAGATAGATGCATGGCTTGGTGTTTCTCCTGTTTATCTAGAAAGTTAGATTCCTTTCTCTCCCCCGGATGGAAAGGAAGAGAAGAAGAGAAGGAGTTGTTCTATACTGTCTGACTTTTGCATTCCTACTTCTTTCTTTCTTTCTTTGTAGGAGAGAAGAACTTGCAACGTTCTTGGAATCTTTCTTCATACGATCTCCCTTTTCATCATTCTCTTTTTGTTGATCTCCCTCCTCCTTCTTCTCCTTCTCTTTCTTCTTTTTCTTCTTCTTCTTGGCTTTCTTCTTTCGGAGTGATAGGTTCTCTAGCTGCAGGTGGAGGAGCGACGGGTTCGATTCCTGGGGGGAGTGGCTCGTGTAAAGATCATTTCCCAGGGGATGCGGCAGTTCTCAACTATTGCCAGAATGGAGCGAACTGCCAAGTCGCTCTCTCCTCAGGTAAGCAAACACTTAAATACAGCGAAGATAGATAGATAGATAGGTTAAAGATAGATGGATTGTGTACAGATGAATAGATTGAAGATAGAT
>NW_027156006.1:18492-19098 GCF_002600585.1 Cystoisospora suis | reverse complement strand
ATTGTAAAATCCTGACACCCTGGGAGCAGCGGCACGTTGGTTATGGGCGAGGGCAAATTTCGCATTTCCGAACGCCACTACCGCCAACGGGACCAATGTTTCAGGGGGGACACTATGGAAGAACGGGTCCAACGTTCAGTCGAAACGTTGGAGGTGCTGGGAGCTCACCGGCAAAAGCGGTGTTAATCAGAGAAACGGGAATACGGACATTCCCTAGAAGAAGTCAAAGTGTGGCGTTCAGGGCGGATGCACCGCCTGGAGACAGAAGAAAGGAGTCGATAAAGTGTTTCTGCTGCGGACAAGAAGGGCATTATTGCATCCACTGCCCTAACAAACAGGGAAGCTGATGGCTCTCGGGCGTGAGAGGGGCCACCCGAGAGCGGATAAGTTCCCTCATCTAAGGGAAGCTAACGAAGAGAAAGGGGTAGAAGAAACAGAGGTGTGTGCACCAGAAGTGTTGGTTCTTGGGGGAAGTTTGGAGGAGAATCCCTTCTGGGTAGATGGGAATCAAGATAAGTAACGCCGCGGACTGCAGACCAGGTGGTCCCGGGTTCGATTCCTACCCGGGGCCAGTGTGGTGGTGGTGCCGCCAGGGTTCGAGACGGC
>NW_027156006.1:18248-18452 GCF_002600585.1 Cystoisospora suis | reverse complement strand
AGTGGCGGGTCAGATGAGAAGAAGAAAAGAGAAGAACAATCATTCCTGAAGTTAGAGGGGACAGATGAAGAAGTCAAAGGTGTATTTTTTGGATGTCATCATTCCTTTCCTATGTTGGACCCTCTTTTTCATGTGTTGGATTTCCAGTTGTTCTTTTCCAACTCCTATCATTTTGTTGTTCCTTTTAGCTATGTTGCAGTGAGT
>NW_027156006.1:3124-17753 GCF_002600585.1 Cystoisospora suis | reverse complement strand
TAGTATGTATGTATATATAGGTATACGTAGCTATACAAGTATATATGTTTACATATAAGTCGCTCTCTCTATACGTACTATATATATATACCTTCATTCACCTCCTTCCTTCAATTGTGACACCGGGTGATTTCACTGGTAGAGTTTACGAAGCTAGATAGGCAGAGAGGGTCGCATAAATTGGCGGCCAGGTACAGCGCACCGCATCGTGTGCTGGCCGTACACGGAGGGGGCTCATTCTACGATGTTTTAGATTTGCAGACAAGAGTCACTCGACGACTGAGCCAGCGTCTTCTTCGGAGGTTCACGCCCTCCCTCCTCACCCCGGACGTCACGCCGGATCCGCCTTTTGCGGATCTTTACCTGCCGAAGGCCAGAGGAGTATCGAACCGCAATGGCGAGGTGCCGGACCACGTCAAGCAGCCCCCTCCGACACGGGGTGACCGGGGCGCAAGGCAGGCAAAGCCCGAAGCGGGCCTACAGGAAGAGACGGGACGGCTACTGAAACCGCGAAGGTTGCCCTACGCCCACTGACTGCACCGAGCAGCATGGGTAGCTGTAGAGAGGCGGTGCTCGCTGACTCGCGAGAGCAGCATGAGTAACCGTAATGAGGCAGGCACTCACTCGCCGCACAAGGCGGCGTGCGTAGCCACGAGGAAGCGGCGCTTTCCGACCGTTTAGAGTGGCGGGAGCAGCCGGGGCGGGGCGCGCACTGACTGCGTAATGCAGCATGCCAGCCGTGTGGACTGGCACTCACTGACTGCACGGCAGCATGAGTAGCCGCAGAGGGTAGGCCCATAGCCGCATGGGGAGCCGGGAGTGTGCCATGCCGGTCGCCTCGTGGTCGCGGAGGTCGGAGTACTGAACCGATGATCGGGGCAACACGGGACGTTGCCCAGTTACGTAGGGGGGGGAAATATGATATTCTGCCTGGCGACTTCGCGCATAGTCGATGGCCGAAGCGTCGGTAAGGGAGAACGTGCAGGGGTGTGATCTGGGGGAGGGGCGGACCCGGGGAGACTCGGTCGCCGTGAGGGGAAGACTAAGTTATGTAAGTTCTCGAGTCTTTTCGGAGGATTAACCTCGAGTCACGCCAAGCCCCCTTGAGACGGACTGAGCAGCCCACTGATCTAACTTGTACGACGCCGAGCCGCGCGCCTCGTCCAGGTCGTTGGGCGGTGCCCTCTCGCGACGACCATAGCCCGTGCAACACTCCGCCTGCTGCGCGCAGGTCCAGCGTCTTCCCGCGGCCGTAGCGCGTACTACACGCGGGCGTCACACTTACACTATACTAGCAAAAGTAGTTAAATAGCGGCAACACTATTCTTGCCACACTAGTTTTGCTTCCCGTTGCTGTCGGTGCGGTTTGCTCGAATCTGGCCCCCGGCGGATCATTTCTGCTGGCCGTCATATCACACAGCCTCATGTCCAGTTCTGCCGTGGCTTCGGTCTCTACCTGTACTTCTCTAACAACACTTGTACAGCCACGAACGCGCGGTGAAATGCTGAACAGCGCAGTCGCGTCCCCAGATAAGACCTGCGTTCTCTTACACGAAGACGGAATTCTGCTCTTCTGTTAGTTCCTTGTCTGGAGAGCTGTATCTTCCTGTGATTTTCTGTAGGGCTTTTTCGAGCCCTTTGGCGGACACAGAGCGAGAGAGCAGGAAACCGCGTGAATGCGACCAAGCTCCTTTGTTGGAGACACAACCTAGAATGTGCGAGCCTCTTGTGAACACGACAGTATACGCAAGTCTGTTGGCCCGGCTTGTAGGTATGTTTTCTGAGGGAGGGCAGTACACATCGCGCACAAAGGGTCACGGGGACGCTGCAGAGGCTGACTAGCTTGGAAAAAGTAAGAGAAGCGAACTCCCGACCAGGTCATCACCTCGCGCTTTCGCCCGTGAGGATTGACTACACCGGTTGGAAAAACTGCCCTTGGCCACCGAACTTCACTGAGAGCGCACTCTCTGAAAATAGCGAAGAAACAAAAACGGCACTGCATCATCTACGGCGCAAGGATGTTCCAACTACGGTGAAAATTCTTAAGCATCAACGGCCGCACCATATACACGTACAGCTTCCTCTTCGGCCCAATCAGTTATGCCGGCCACTGCCTAGGGAAACCGGAATGGGAAACAACCAACGCGGCGGTACCCACATGAACGGCTAAAACTGCCTTTTGGTCAAGAAGATTCAGTGATAACGCACTTAACAAAAAACTCATGGGCAAACGTAAAGAGCGCTGCATTTTATGGATCGCGCATCGTGCCTCCTAACGAGAATACCTTCTCTCGCGACAGCTTTCAGGGGTTATACGGCTTTCTACCTATGGCACGCCTACGCTCACTCGCACGCACAGACTGCAGGCGAAGGGGACTGCAAGTAACCCAGGTCAAAGGTAACCCACAACTTGACACTCCCAGGAAAGCCACCCACTACTTCCCCCCTTGCATGGACAACCTAACAACAGGAAGAAACGGCCTGCTGGCTCGAACTCCATTGTAAAGCAACTGGAAAAAGTCACGAGCAAATGAAGAGAGTGTTACATTTTCCAGGGCCTACACGATGACACGACTATGCCGAGGAGCCTCTCGGACATCCCATTGTTCCAGTTGTCCCTCTCTGTCCCATACACACCAAGCATCGTCACCCTCTCTTTCACTCACGTACACCGGTGTGCAGACTTTCCTCTCAATACCCCCTTCCTCTGAGGTCGTCCTGTTTTCTCGTTAAGCACTCACCATACATGAAGTGATATTCACTTGGCCCCCGTAAAAGAAAAACAATCAGCGCTTGAAAACAGGAAGCGTGCGAGACACACTCGAATGCCAGCGACCAACCTACCATGCTTCATTCCTCTACGGCCGTCATACCGACGGCAGTCACGTGTCAGCGCCCCGATCAGTCGTGTTCGCTGAAACTCAGTGTGGCCGCCATTTCATTCCCCTGCTTGTACCTCTGATGTGTTGTAGAAACTTATGTATAGCCGATGGCCGATCAGGGTGCCCACACACACACACATATACCGTGTCTTGATGGAAGAACGAGTTCGCGCGAAGGGTGGGCTGACTAACACGGCAACGTCGCCCTGGAATCGATCAGCACCCGAGACAAGTGTTATGCGGCGATCACGAACACTTGACCAGAGTGTACGAACCGGAAAACTAGCCGGGGTCTACTTTTTGGGATTGCCTCGGCGGAGTGGCTAAGACATTTATTTTGACTGGACACCTCACTACCGTAGGTGGAGCGGAACTACTTCACTGCTTAAACATCTCGGACCCAGCACCCCGTCTTGAACACAGAAAAATTCACTGGAAGGTCTATGCGGCTTCCCTGTGCATTTCACGGTCCCACCAACAACCTGGGCGTTCCCATGATGAAAGCGCTCCGCAGGGGGCGGTGCGGACAAGCATTTGCCAATGAAGAAACTGAAATTTTTCCCCCAACCCCAATTTCACCCGCCGACCTGTTTGGTAAGAGCAGTCGTTCACCTGACCGCTGCTCTCGGCGTCCCGCATTCACAACTGATCTCCGCTTGAGCTTGCGAAGTCGTCCTGCTGTCGAAGAACCCCCTGGTCTTTGGTTGCTCTCTTCTACGTGGGTCTTAGAGCATGAACGCCGTCTCCATAATGTATGACGCCGCACCAAGGATAACTTTTTTCATTTCTTTGTAATTGTCTTTTGCCAAGACGAGTCCTTTGCTATCCAAGCTTTCGCCGATGCGGAAACACCCGCCTTGCTCGTCCTGGCGGGTTCTCTTCGAGCCCTCATCTTCGGTCCCTCGTCCCCCTTCTTCGGGATGCTCAGCTGGTGACTTGTCATCCCCGTTGACCTCCAACTCTTCCTCAAGGTCTAGAGAAGTGCGACCCACATAAATGTCCCATTGCCGAGCAATCTGTAGAGCCATTGCCACTAAGTGGGGATGTTTAACGGTCCCTGCGAAAAAAAAACAAAAGCGCTGCATGCACTGAAAAATGGACTTCCCATTGCACGCATCAGAAACAAGCCGGACGTGCCCGCTGCCCGCTACCAGGAAGACGGCCTTCAACATAATACCAGGAGTGACTACTGAAAAGATGCCGAGCATACACCACTCGCCCGCAAGGCAGACCTGCTATTTGCGCAAGTTAGAAAGAAAGCAACAGATTTTTCTAAAAAAAAAATGAAATCTGGAAGGCCGTCAGCTCGTGTCGCGAGATGCCGGGTTAAGTCCCGCAACAGCGCTCCCCGTAAATTACCTCGAGGACACCGCGGTCCAACACCCAACAGCTTCCCTCTACTACTGCTGCCGCCTGCATTCCTCTCCAACAGGAGAAACTGTCGGAAAAAAAGAAAGCGGGACAGAAGTGATGTTGGTTATCGTGGCCTTCGGGAGTGGAAACAGGCACTCACCAGCCCAGTTGTAGTACAGGTGGCACATCTTCAGTGAGACGGCAGCGAGATACTCCCTCGACCAACCCGACTCATCTGCAAACAGCCCAATACAACGCCATGCAAGTGTGGGACTCCAAACAAAATTAGCGTTCTCCTCACTGACACTCGTACGTGTCTCCTTCGACCGAACCAGACGCGCCCACTCCTACAAGGAAAACAGGTTTGGGCGTGCGAAGCGTACCTCTCGGGATAGTGAAGCCGTTCCTTCTGAGGTCTGTCTGAGGCAACGGCGGCGCAGGCTCAGCACAGGCACTTCCTACCGGAGATGCTTCAAAGCAATCCTTTTCACAAGCTTTCAAAAATGGTGACCGCGCACACGCACGCAGGCGGCGCGGAACTGATCCAAAATATAGCTTTGCATACTATGATTCTGCGGGCGAGTGCGAACAGCTGAAAACTCGCGAAGGACCGGTAGATTTGAAAGGGCGCAATGGCCGTACTCCCTTTTACCCAGTCACTCTGCACGGGCACGTTAACCTCATAGAGTGCCTGCTCCCTCCATAACCACACAAGCCCAATACTTACTTTGAAGGATATGGAACTCGGAAGCAGATGGTGAGCCTTTCTTAGGGTCAGCTGTGGCAAGAAGGAAGACGTTTTCTTGCTGGCGCGTCTTAGGATCGTACCGGAATAGAGGACCGCTGAACGGCGCACGTAGAGTACCGTTCAAGACAAAGCGCATATGACAGCAGCAGTGCTCAAAGTAAAGCACGAAGTCGCGCGTGAATACCGACGAGCACACGGTAGAGAAAACCAGGTGTCGTACATCCGAGGCATCCTGTCGAAGAGATGAGCGGGCGGGAAAATGCGCACACACGCAGCCCGCCCAAATGTACACAGACCCGGCGACCTTACAGAAAACTGAACTGCACTTCGTGGGCTGTTGAGACACTTCTTTTGTCACATCACCGACAGCCTCCTGGGTCACGCACTGAGGAAAAAGGAAGGCGCACCGCCCCTCAAACAGCCGGCGTCTCTGCACCCTTGTCGCTGCTCAGTCGGCAGTCTCCTCTCCCACACAGCACTTTTGAAGAAACGTTTACTGCAGATGTGGGGGGCCTGGCATTCACGTACAAAAGGCAAGTACCCCTGAATGTTATACATCTCCGCTTCTGTAGCAACTCCTCCGTAGTGCTGGTTCCCTGCCGGGTCGAAGCTGTAACACCTTGTGCACTCACGGTTGGAGGAGACATGTGCGCTGCCAGCAACACACAAAAAAAGACTCAAGGGTGTCCTTACCTGTCAACGAAGCTTCCTACCGGTAGACTCTGGATGCACCGGTCACTGCTAGTAAAAAATCGTAGAGGAGTGAGGGGCCGAGAAGGATTGACAAGCAGGTTCACTGCCACCCGCTGAAAGGATAAAGGCATACACGACATGCCAACACGCATTCGCTAGGTACAACAGACCAGGACTCACGCAGGCATTTATGGAGCCGAGGTGCTCTGAAAATAAAACTCAACAGCAGTCCCCCGCAGAAGCGACCGTGCGACACTGGCGCTCCATACCATCCTCTCCTCAGATATACTGCTCTCGTGAAGGCTACGACAAAACAACTCTCCGGCTGCACCCGCAACCCGGCTGCACAAGAACGTCTGCTGCGAGCGAGCAACGTGACCGAAAGGGGAACCTTCCAGAGAAGAAAATACAAATAGGCTCTTCCTTGTACACCTTCTTCACCATCCGGCGTGTCGCGGAAGTCTCACCTGAAGGACTACAGTCGCATGCAGACGGGTACAGTTGAGAACGTCTCCTTCACGAACAAGCGGAATAATGTCCGGCGGAAGATCAACAAAGAAGGTAGGCAGTGGATCTCCGTTCTCGTCCTTCTCGTCTGAGAAAGGACCCTGCAGTCCCTGGGCTTCGAGTTCGCTGGCAGGTACCTCATCGTAGCCGAGCAGACTGATTTTGAATGGGAGCTCCTTTTCTTGAGAACAGAGAAAGGAAAGATAGCAAAAACATCGAGACGGCAGCGGCCTCTTGCCAATACGAGAAGACGCTACTAAAAGCGCACGCTCAGCACTGGTTGGCACACGTGCGCATCTTTTCCGTGTACAGCCTCGGCTCTAGCATCTCACCTTGGGCTTGCCCCGAGTCAGGGCCGGACCCTGATTCACCCTGACCTTCATGCTTGAGGTCACTGTTTCCCTTCTTCACCAGTATCCTGACTTCTGCAACTGCTGCGCATACGAAACTTGCAAAACGGCCGAGGAGCTTCGAAAACCCGACAGGCAGGAAGAAGCCGATCAGTCTCTCTCCCCTCGGGGCGTTCAGCTGAACCACCTGAAATGTATGTCACATGGAGCTCAGAACCACGTCCTTGTTCTGCGAGTGCGTGCCCACACAACCAAACACTGTGGTAGCCTCCTCGGCGTGTTTCGATCAGTCTGAGTCATGAAAACCGAGCGGCACGAGCTCCACCCTAGACACATACCTTCAGTTTTGCCGTGCTCGGTTCCACATCAACCACGACCACGTATGGCAAGGTTAGATCAGGGCCGTAATCTGATAGTCCTGCGTCCTTCCCAAAGTCTACTCGAAGGGTCTTTGGCCCGATGACATTGCCACGTAACCGCTTCCTCTCTCCGCTGCCTTTGTCTCTCGACTCTGTCCCTCCACGTCTACCTTCTGGCCTTTCGCCTCCGCTGTAGGGGCCTAACTTTCCGCCCTCTGCTGTTGTCATGGCTGCTCCACGATGCATGAGATAGAAGCACACGTCAAATGACGCACTGGTGAACATGTCGAACATCGCATGCTCAATGTCCAGTACCTTCTCTTCAGCGTTGTAAGAGAATTTCCCGAGGTCCCCCTGAATGATTTCTTCAATTTTCGCCACCTCGTACTCCAACAGAAGACCGTGCTGCGCGTCTCCACTTGCTGCTGACCGGTAGATGAGGAGGTGGCTCATCGGTTGAGACACGTTGCCCCGAGGGCGATCAAAATGCCGACATAACTTACGCCAGAACGGCTTGAAGTGCGACGCGAAATTCTTCAAAACCTGTCCATGCACTTGGCTCGCCGGGGAGCTCCCCACGTATGACACAAAGCGGGTATGCTCCGAGTTCCGACCTCCTACCATGGCCACCACCATATGGCGACGCCGTTCCTTGCTGAAAAAAGGTAAGCGCACGTTACGTGTACTCGCGAACGAAGCATCGCGCTCGGTAATTACAGGCACCCAGGAAAAAAGTCAAGAGTAAACCCCAAACTCATGAGTAGGTATTCGAGACAAACAACAAGACGTACATCCGAAGGATGCAAAGCCGACAGGACACGGAACCAGGGCATCATCAGTGGCTGAGATCAATCCTCGGTCTCAGCTTAGGGTGCTATCCTATCTTTACCGTATAGTGCGCCGACCTGGCCCCGTCGCATCGGCTCGCAAACGCCGCCATACAGAAATCCTGTAAGTGCAAGAAACGGGTTGGTGAAAATCAGTTTTCGACAGCCTCAGCTTGTGCGTGACTGAGTTTCGTAAGACCCGCCTACGCCGCTCCACACCACTTGTTTCCAGCCGCTCCGTATGACCGAGCTGAGCTGCTCCGGATCTCAGGGCTGACTGTGATTCTCCCTCATGTCCCGCCAAAAGCACTACCCAACCATCCGGTCTGGAGGCGGCCGTAAACTGGTGAACCCCTCTGCACGGGTCCCACATCAGACATGCACACTTGAAGGGTAGCACGTGTACAACGCAAAACCACGTCCCGTCTTCGCCAGAGGATGCGCGACCCTGCGGGTAAACGACTTACTCGAGAACGTTGTTCGTAGCGATGGCAATTGCTCGCACAGATTCAGGCATTTTCGCGGGCTGGCCAACACAGAAAGTACACGCAGCTCAGGCAAACCGAATCTCCAGCACCTCCAGATGTCACAGTTAACTTTTGATCACAGATCCCAAGAAACGGAAACAAATTTTAACCCCACCGCAAACGCTACCACAGCACGCAGTGATACCACGAGGCAACGTCTCTCTGTGTGCAGGCCGGGGTCGCGACGAGCCCGAGTGCTGTGCGGTCACAACAGGGGCACTGCTGGCCTGCGGCCGTCTTTCTTCAGGCACTGAAGAGTGCATGCATAAATATGGCGGCTGGCCCCCGTGCCATGTGGCTATCCGAGACTCGTGGAACTGCGGTAGACGTCGGGAAGTGCAACCTGGTCAAAGGCCAAAGGGAGGAGGAGCAGAAAGCGTGAGAACCAGGGAAGAAACGGCGGACGTATGGAGAACCCGAAGGGTAAGAGAAAAAAGCGACAGAAGAGAAAAACCACGAAGTCTGGAGAAATCACCGGACAGCGAAAACGAGTGACACAGCGTACTTCGCAACAAACGAGTGATTGATGCAGGCAGAGGTCCAGCTTACCACTCTGTTGAGAGGGGCAAACAAGTCCGCGGCTTGCCACGGAATGCCTGTTTCGACCCTAGGGCTGTCTACCACCTTCGTCTGGAACTGGACATAAACGTTCCACCACATGTTGGGTGATTTGTCCATCCCCCCCATATCCTTGAATCTTGACACTGTGGCCTGCTTACAGCACTGGACCGGGAAGTCAAGTTGGATGGCGATCTGAACCGGAGCAAGCACAACAACACTGGGTGGAAGCGCCTACTAAGCACTCGTTCAAGGACGGAAACGCGTTCGAGGCAGGTATGTCATGCACTACTGACTCTCAGACCAGCCTATGTACCTGGACAAAGGATTTGCTGACTACCGACTCGCATCCTTCACACTCCGTCGACATGTAGATGCTCTCTGACTGCGGGCGGCAGCACACTTGTATAGCCTGGACGATTTGGAAGCCAACGTGAAGGTGGAATCTTTCAAGAAACGCGTCATGTGCCGTTATCAGAACGAGTGTCTCCAAAGCTCAGTTGTAGACACAGCGCCTCGATGCAACTGCACTCGCTGGGGAATGCCCCGGCAGCAGGAAAGCTTGTAAGCATCCAAGTCCAGAGTGTTATCAATTCAATTACTGCCGGACAGGCGGGCACGGCGATTGCATTTTCGATGATCCTTGCTGCAAAGGAGACAGATGCCGCGGTCGACCGTCCCCACCTCGCGTCACGCTGAGGATGCGAGACTGTACTTTTCTCGGCGCACGATGGGCCTAACCTTCGATACAGAGTAACCGCAGTTTCCAGATGCGGCTGCGGAATCCACTGTCAACAGTCAGCCGTTACCGCTGAAGTACAACGCATTTAATGTGTGAACGTGTACTCGTCAATCTCCCTGGAGAGTTTAGCCGACCGATTTCCCGTACCTGTTTTACTCCAACGCGAACCTTGTCGTTGACGCCATCTTGGTCGTACCCCAGCACAACAACCGCTCCTATCCAGTAGTCCTTTCTCCTGTTTCGTGCTTCGCCAATAAGCTCCCTCAGCTCACGTTTCCTCATTTCAAAATGTGGGTCGCAGTCGTCCCGATCGTTGTTTACCCCGTCCGATATGCCCCAATCCTCGTGGCTTTTCGAAAACAGAAGCACATCCCCAGGCTTCCCCATACAGATGGAATACCTGTACAAACGCCAGAAAAACAAAAAGCCGCTCCGAATTCTTTGGAGCGCTTCCCCGTTTTCCCTTTCTTCCTTCTGCCCACGTGCACACCCGGCAACCTCGAATACGCTGAACCTTGTATTCCTACACCTGCTACGCCTGCGACTGCTGGAGGCTGGCGAGCTCTTCACCTTGCATTTATGCAAACAAAAGACATCTCTGAAATCCGGTTATGACCCGATACCTCCTGACTGTTGCCTCGACAGTGTCAATAACCATCCGCTGGATTTCCTGGGCTCTCCGCGCGTTTGATGCACATACGACCAACAGCCACCTGCTTCCGAGTTGTACGGTGAACGAGGGACTCTGCGGAAAAAAATGATATCAGCCACAGCACTCACTTGAGGACTTAGGGTCTCCGAATGCTGCGGCTGCACTGTGAGAGGTCCACTCACCCAGACGGGTCGCACACAGGTCACTCGTATGCTATCAAGGTCTGCACATTCAGGCTTTCTCCTCGGTCCTTGAAAAAGGGAAAGCACACTTGTGTAGCAGAATAGACCAAATAGATCATCGTGGGCTCCAGAGTACTGCATGATCATAGACACGCATGGAGTAAAAGAGCTGAAAATTGAGGGGGGTCGACTATATGCTGTGCAGTTTCAGAAAGCAACCTACGGGAGACAGTCTCAAAGTCAGAAAGGCGCCTATCAGCACTCTTCAGGTCGCCCCCAGACCACACAGTCCTATCATCTCGGCTACGATGGCATGCCTTGCTGGTCACGACTACATAGTGTCTCTGCAGTTGCAGGAGGTGCGCCGATTCACGGGAAGCTGCATCTAATTGTTGCGCAGTGCGTACACCCGGATGAACTACACACAAGCACGAACTTTAAGAATACTCTCGTATGCCCTGAGGAGACCGGTGCGGGGTGCAGCCGTCATCTCTTACGATCCTGCGGCGGCAGTACTGCTGCCGGAAGTCTGTGCAGAGAGGTGCCGTTTCGGCCGCTGCGCCTCCACCGCCATCTTGTCCCCACGTAAGCATCGCCGCACCATAGGATCTGCCGTTCTCTTCGTCGCAGCTGGCAGCCATCTGCCTTCCTAGGTCTTTGACCTGTACACAGTTGGACAAATCAGACCGGCTTGTGAGGCAAAGTCTCTACTTTCCGCTTTATTATTTTATTAGTGTTGTCTTATCTATTATAATCACCGGTTAACAAAAGAGCTGGCAGATCGGAGCTCTCCGTATCGTCCTCCTGATAATGCAGCGTCAGTCGGCTATGTAGACACGCACCTGCGCGAGGCCATCATGCGCTCTGTAGCAAGGCAACGTGGTCTGACTCTCGGTAGCTCCTAATCTACTGAGCCCTCTCGGCGACTGGTAGTGTCCCCTTGACTGCCACAGCGAACGCCACCCGGAAATCGGGGTCGAGAGCAACTTGAAGTGCAAGTGCAAGATGGGGAGTAGGGCGCACACCGCTTAACTCCTCTCCGTCCGCTTTTCCCGCGGTACTAACCCTCCGGGACTGTTGGCGCGCTTACTGAAGCCAACTAACTTCTGGCAATGACAGTCTCCTTGCAAGTACGTCAACGACGGAGAAGGAACACTCCCGTTGCTTACGGAACAAGGTCTTGTACGCGTCCTACCCTCCGGCAAGCTGACCCATAGTGTGGCTGCTGTGCACCTTTGCCCCGTCGTCCCTTACATATTTTTTAATGTCAATGGGTTCGGTGCCAGCGAAGTCAATGCCGTACGCACGCAATTCCCTTCGCGCCTCTTGGTCCTCCAGCAGAGTCGCCACCAAGGAGTAAGTCTCGGTCAGCCGCTCTTGACTGCTCCGAGGTATCAAAACTCGTCTTGTGCCTGGCGCAACCTGTTCACAGACCGACAGCACGGCAAGCGTAATACCACTCCCTTTCTCGGCAGGACTAGCGCGCACCGCAAAAAGAGCTGTATTCACTGGCACCAGGCTACAATGAAGAACTAGAGCAAGGCGAGCAGGATTTTCACACTTCGGGCCAGCCATACAAAGACCGAAACGCTCGGTCAAGTACCTGGGAGTGCAGAAACAGTCTGCCTACACGTTGCACCCTCTGCTGTAATCCTTCGGGTTTCGATGATCAAGGTGTTTCTAGACTCTCTCCTGAACTGCATTACAAGCCATGCCTTGCGCCCGACGCGGTAAGTAGCTTGGGCGACGCACCAGCAGTATAGCACCTGCGCGCTTTTGACTCATCCTTGACTGCTTACCTGGGGAGTGAAGGCGAAAAGTCTAAGCAGTTCTGTAGGCAAGTAACAGCGATCTTTTTTGTTGCCACTCGCAGGGCTGCAGACGGCAATCGGACACGGCCCCAGGTTGATGTTGTAGTGCTCGCGAAAGTAGTCGTGGACCGATAGTTTTTCCTCGCTGTTTCTACGCTGGAAATGCACCGTCTGGGGAGTCTTATCCATGAGGATTTCGACAATTCTGTATAAGCGAGGCGTCGCGTGAGTTGAGACGCATAGCTTGTTCTCCAGATTTCTAGGGGCGTACCGCACGGTCTGCAGCAGCGTCCATATGGAGATCCCCTCCAACCGACGCGACGTCGGGTCTACCTGCATTGTCCAGCCTGTGAGACAAGGAGCATGACCCGACAGGGCTTCATCTTGTCCGGAGAACCACAAAGGTGACGACTGCACAGGTGCAAGGGGATACGAGCAGGCCACACGATCAAGCGTGTGTAAGAGCTATACAGCACTGGAAAACAAAGGTCCCCACGCAGTAGGTCGGTGCACAAAACAGGAAAAGTCCCATTGTCGAAAAGGGTAATTTCCTGCAGGACCCGTTCCGCCTCCCTGCGCGACTCCGGCTCGGCAAGCTTCTTGCTGTCGCCCTCATACTCCACTGAACATAAGTGTCCCGAGGGGCCTCGACACTGCCTCTGCCACGCTGCGCCTGACGGGTGCGATTCACTCTTAAAATGCATCCCAGGCCCTAAAAGCCCTCTCCTAAGTCCGGGCGCCGCAGTAGAATGTGAGCGCGTCTTTGCGAAGTCACGGGGATGCTACTGATTCTTCTGTGAGGCAGTCTATTATCCGGGCCTGTACGCTTTAAGGGACGAGAGAGTACAGCATGCAGAGTCCTGGGTGAGACCTGCATACAATCATGGGTTTAGGCAGTTACCGTGAGTACTTCGCTACGTGTCCGGAGAAAAGCAGTCACAGGGACGGTGTGTACCTCACTTAAGCCATACAGCGCGAAAACCTGCTTGGAGAAGTCCCATCTACTGGTCTACAAGTCGCCTCACAAAGAACCAGGTATGATCTCGGAAGTCGACACGTCTCCTACGCCTTTTATTCCTCCATGCACACGTGCGAAGCGTTTCATGGCCGTACACACGCTTGAGCGCGAATGTGCGAATCACATCGTCAAAGACGATAGAAAAAGTCAGGGTGATTTTGCGTGAGGCGCACGCAGTAGTCGCATCCCCGCATGGGCACGGCACGAATACAGCGGACCCATGGACCCATTTGCTCTCGCTTACACTGGGGAGTTAGTTGTACTTTTATGCGCATGGCAGGAAGCTTTTCTTCCGAAACAGCTTTCTTCAGGTTAACGTACATTCCCTGCATGAGGCGTGCATAGCTCGCCCTCTCGATGAAATTGTTTAGCGGCCCTCGTAGAAAGGGACGCAGATACTGCGTTTTGTTGGGGTCCATGAAGCCGCTCTCATCTATCTGAAGGGGCACGCGACAGCACACTCGAGCTGAGCAGCTGCACACCCGGGCTCTACGACTCATCGCAGTGAAAGCGCTACTCACGCCTGTGCCCTAGTGTACTGCAAACAGGCACTAGAAACCACAACTAGTGACCTAGGCAGAAAGAAGCCATTCAAGCGCCACTGTACGCCCCCGCGAAGGCTCGCTTCTCCCGACGCCGCGGTTGCCTACTGTCACACCGAAGACGCCACAACAAGCATGAAGTCGTCGCAAGACGCTGCGAGACCCGCCCGAGCGGCTCCTTGTCTTACCACGACTGAGCTGTCTGGATCGAAATCGACCTCGTACGTCACTACCTCTCCCTCCGTCTCCTCCGTTCTTTCTTCCTCACTCGTGCCACCGGTATCCGCGGCCCTGTCACGCGATTCGCTCCGGGGCAGAGCAATGCAACAAGAACCTTGACCGGCGATCGTCTCAGCTTTCGCTTGGTCGCGAACGAAGAGCCAGCCACTCGCGTCGTCGTAGAAAACTGGTCTCAGCAAGCGACGGTTTCGCCCCCCCGTCCCCCCTTGGTGCGCTCCAGGATCTCGCCAGGCTCTCTCCTCCCCCCCGAAAACTTCATGTTCTGCCTGGTCGTACACGCGACGCCTGACCGCGCGGTCTTCCACCTGGAACAAATACAACCAGCAGGCACCCCTGCCACGAATGTATGGAAGTACTACAAGGTACTGCTCGTAACAGTGCAGGGGCACTGGAACACAAGCCACCGGGAGTCACAAGAGGCATCGAACGCGCTTCCGTCTAAGACTGTCGATTAGATAGATAAGCTTCACGCTGGCTGCACTCCACACCAGTTCAGGACGTCCGCCCAACCTGCAGCTGTTGCCGCCCCCGTGCATGCTCACCGGGATGCCATCCTGCTTGATGCGAACCACGAAGACCGTAATCTGAAATTTCCCAACTGGCACAATACTCCACGAGTTGCACATGACCACGCCCCC
>NW_027156006.1:0-3104 GCF_002600585.1 Cystoisospora suis | reverse complement strand
CCCTCTGTCAAACCTGTGCCCTCCCCTGTCACCCCCTCCTCCTCCATAGCCATCTCCTCTTTCTCCGTATCCTCCTGGCCTGTCCCCTGACCCACCGTACTCCCCGCGACCGCCTCCCCAGCCCGTATGACCGCCCCCCCAAGGCGGCCTGCCATCGCCGTATCCCCCTTGGTCCTCGCGGTGATAGCCACCGCCTTGTCCTCCTCCTCCGTAGTCTCTGCCACGCTTCGACATGCTTTCCCTGTCGTGCTTTTCGACTAGAACACTATCTGAGGTGGCTCGATACAGTTCCGCGCGGCACCGCTTCCGGCCTTCCCACCTGCCCTTCCACCCGAGCACCGAAGTTGGCGCAGAAGGAGGGCTCGGGCCAACCAAGCTATTCGGCTGCAACACCTACTATTTTTCGGGCAAGCAGGCCACCTGCGGCGCGGTTGTGCGTTCTTCACAGCCCCAGCCGAAGATTACGTTAACATCCACAGTTTCCGAGAGGTCTCGGGACAAACACTGTAACGAGAAAGGCTTGGTCCTGACAACGCAGACAGTTTGCAGTCGGAGGCCGCGGAATTAGTCGAGTCCGCCTAGAGGAGCGGCTTCCTGCATTCAACATTGAAAGAGTAGGCGACCGTGGCCAACACACACACACGAAGGCAAACTGGACCGAACACGTCTGACACTGTTGAACCGATTCCACAAACACAGACGGACCCCTGCGGTGGCGGACGCACAGGATTTTACGATCAGCTGGAAGGGACCCTCCACGGTCGGACGGTCCAGAGAAGCATATGAGGCGCCAGTTGTAGCTCAGCTCGGAGCAGCTGCTGCACGGATGGCTTGGCGCATGAAGTACCATTGCTCAGAGGCCTCTAAACATTCTTTCTACGGTTCCACCGATGAGACCAGAGTGAACTTCGTCAGTGTAGCTGGACACCCCCTACCTTAGAAATCGAATCAAACATCTGCTGCGGAAGCAGCGGGTGCGGTTGTTTTGTGTCGCGTCGCACCCGCAGCCTCCGGCATGCAACCAAGGCAGATCTTTCGGAGCACAAGCACACCCAGAAGAAAGGTGAACGGTAACCTCCTCCCAAGGGGACAAACACGCAGGATCTCCAGCGTGGCACAGACAGTCAGTCGTACCGCATTTACGAACCAGCGCGCTTTTGGGCGTGGGGTGCCTTACGAAGCGTCCAAGAAAGGTAGACTCCCACAAAGACTTCCCTACTCCGTGTCAAGGCAGCCGAAACTGACGGTTTCTGTCTGCGCCGGAAAGGTAAGAAAAGAGCAAACCGCAGCCTGCACACCTGAATGGCATCCACCACACGCAAAGGTCAAAAAAAAAGGCCACACGACACCGAATTCGTAACCACAAAACCGGTAAGCTTGCACGCCTGCAGTGAACTTAAGCACACAAAAAGGACGCTAAAGAGGAAAAAGCAGTGAGGCCACCTCGAAGTCACGCAGCACCGGTGTGCAGCCGGGCGGCCGCCGGTGCAAAGCAGCGCAGGCCCCGACTCTGCTGAATCGCCCGCCTGTAGTGCTCGGTCGGTGCTTCTCAGGCGCTTGCGTTCACATAGGTGATATATTCATTAAAGGTTGGACAAAAAGTGAAAACTACGATTAGACTGACACAGCTTTCTCACTCGGACTACACCTTGAAGAGCCTCAGCATTTGTGTGCTGTAGGCTCTCCGCGTCGCCCATGCGAGGACTCCCCAGCTACCACGGCAAGCATTCCCTATCCAGTACTTCGCTCTCTAAACTTACCAACAATGAGACGTGCTTGTCCACTGATTCCAGGGGAAAGACTCCACACCTGTTTAGCCTCTCAGCTGTCCGGTGGCCCGATCTCCCGTGGCACATTTGACTACAGCCGTGGCGAAAAGCTAGCTAGGACAGAAATACTTCAACACCTGGACCACGCCACTTCTTTCACGCGTACCGAGCCTGCCAGACTTTGTTTGCGAGCTAAGAAACATATAATTGCCCCACTCTACTGCTTGCACACACCAGAGAAACAATGCCGGTCACGACCGACCTGACTCACCCGTTCACTGCACCTGTCTCTCCAGGAGTGCTCACCGCCCGCTGAAGAGCCCTCCGAACTACCACGTACGCGCGCCGCCTTTGACGCGCAGCGCTGAGATTGACTGGAAAAAAATTGTATCAGACGGCTTCTCTTCAACTGCTTTAGACTGCCAGAAGCTCAGTCACGCCGGAGAAAAGGTGGCGAGCTGGCCGCGGAGTGGGGTGGGATGCCCCGCGAGGGGCTGCGCCTACGGCTAGTCACGGCCGGGGGGGGGCACTGATCGCACTGATCTGCTCTGAGTGAACGAACAAGAGCCGGCCAGTTGACCTCCGAACAATGTAGTCAGAAAATATGTCGTGTTTCTTGTTCTCTGAAAGAAGGGGCTGCGTCTACGGGACTGCGGGCCGAGGAGGCAGACGGGCCTCAAGGGACAGGGGCGTCGAGAGGTAAGCGCCCCTGGAAAGTCGAAAGTCGGAGGAAGGGACCGTTGGCGACAGTGCAAGAGCCACGAGGCGTAATGTGCGACCCCCTGGCCAGTGCAGAAGAGCCACGAGCGGCTGACCGCCCGTGGAAAGGCTCTTCGGTGCTTCGTTCTAATACTTTGTCTGAATCCTTGCTGGAGAAGACAAGAGCTTGTTGGTGTCCGTGTGGGACGCTACATCTCTATCGCTACTGCAAATGCAGAGAAACTTGTTTGTTTTATTTTGCACTCCTGCCTGCATGCTTTTGTTGTAAAGGCCAGAGTGTGGCGCGGACTTTGAACCCATCGTCTGAAGCGCCGCAGATAACATGTGTGGCTTGCACTGGTGAACGATCACAAGAGGCAGCGTGGTGTACTCTGAATGCGGTACACGTTGGCACGCACCCTCGTGAAAATCACGATAAGTACTGCAGGCTGTCGCCTTCTCAGCCCAGGATAAACAAGGGGCCGAGCATTTGCGTTCGGAAAAAGGAAGGCAGCAGAAATACTCTTCCGAGCAAGTGCGTGTCTCTCCTGGGACAAAGAGCGAAGCAGTTGCGGTTGGAGGAGGGAAGCGCGCGATGTGCCCGCGAGGAACTTATGTTCCTCAGCGAGAAATGTG
>NW_027156005.1:0-2059 GCF_002600585.1 Cystoisospora suis | reverse complement strand
TGCTACTAGTGTTGGAAATTGTTTCCGGTGACGACAGCGCTTTGGGATGTGCTGTCACACTGTGTCGCGACAAGAAAGTTCAACGTTGTGAGAGAAGCTGATTGTTGTTGACCGGATCCCTGTTGCGGGTTGCGTGAAAAGTGACAAGCAATACCGTGTTGCGAAAGGACGAACAGAACTCGAGTGCGTGAATTCTTTTCATCGACTGTTTGAATTATCCGCGTGGCTGTAATTTTCTTTTCATGTGAGAATTCTGAACGGACGGAGAGTTTCTTCAGTGACCATACGAGAAAGGTGTTCTCGTGAAACAGCGTACGGATTGAAACACGTACGTCGTGCGTCACATGTTGGATGAGTATGTATATATAGATGTAGATAGCACGTATGAATGGCTCTCTCTATACGTACTATATATATATACCTTCATTCACCTTCCTTCATTTGTGACACCCCCTCTCACAAAGCTCCCTGACCTCATGAGAGCGATACTGTAAACGGTCCCTACATATGTATCATACATGGAAAATGAGGTGCAACTACATTGAAAATAGACAACGTTAACCCAGGAGGCCTCACAAGGGCTCGTGCTTGTGAGCCTGGTCACTTGTGACACCCAGAGTGCGCGCGGCGGATACCGCGATGCTGAACAATGCGTTTCTCCGTCCTCTCTTCCTGTATTCCATATGCACTTTCCTCTTTTGTGGAGTTTCTAGGAACAATCCCGAACTCAAGGAAGCAAAGACAAGAGAAAAAGGCGGAGCGGCCAAGAGTCTGCCACCCGCGTGACGCCCCCGGGCATCGCGATGCATGCGGACGACAGGTCCAGTTGTCTCCGAGAGAAAAGAAAAACTTTTCTTTTTGCTCTAGGAGACCATTTTCGTTTATGACAGGAGTTCACGACTTGCCCTGTTTGGTGACTTGATCATCGTGTTTGCCTTCGTGCGGCCTTCGAGTCGTTGGCCCGTCAGCTACGATGCCAATCCGTGATACCCGGTGTTGTTCCAGCACTCTGTGATATGTTAGGAGTGTTGTGGGTGATAGTCTTGCTTTAGTTTGTGCGAGGCCCCGAGGTGCGGCGACTTATTTTTAACTTTGCGGCACTCCGAACGTGCTTGGGAGAGTGTCTTGGGTCTGGATTTTATCCGTTCGGGAGACTGAAGTGACTATGACTCAGTCTGCCTTGGCTGGCTTGGTGACCCGGCGTTGCGGTCCGTCTAACTAGCTCAGTGTAGAGCCGACTCCGAACCGACTCTACGACTGCGTAGCAGCTACTAGGGAAGCCACCCGAAGCGTGCGACATTACTGGCGAGAGCGGGCGATGCCCGCGGAACAGCGTGCGGTGGACGCAACTAAGGGCCCCACGTCACAGTTGGACAAAAGAGTATTATTGCTGCGTTGGTGTTGTGCGAAGAGAGACAGGATTGCAGGAGACACCACAAATCTTCCCTTGGGTGAGAGGCAGAACCAGCGGCGGCACCATTTAGGAGAGCGGGCTACAGCAGCTGCTGCTTTATGTTGCGGACTGTAGGGCGCCGCTTGGGGACTACCCGACTTTATACGACAGTCGTGCCCCGGTCCTCTGCAGGGAGTGAGTGCCGCGCGGATAGTGTCGCCAGGTCCCGCGGGGCGAAGGGACCCAGCCACTGTCTTCCGAGAGTGGCGAGGTGCATTCTCATGTCTCTCCGTGATCCTCTCAATGCTGGTGCTCACACGTTCTGCGGGTACTCGAAGAGACTTGGTTAAAAGATGAGTGACGCACGCTCAGCTGGTCTTGCTGGTGGGCGCTGTTTTCTGTCGCGCGATCTACCCGCAGACATATCCGCGGTGACCTGTCGGTTTGGAGCGCTTGGCCCTGTAGGGTGAGGTGTCCGGATGGCTAGCCGTGGTCAGTTGGCTAGTTGTGGACGATGGCTAGTCGGCTAGTTGGGGACGTTGCGTCAGTCGATTTTTGAGGCTTTCCGGGGATCGCGGCTTTCTGTGTAGCCCGTAGTGGCATCTGGTGAAGCTCGTGGCGCTTTGGGATGTGCCATCTGTTATTGAACTGAATTGACAGTACTTG
>NW_027156004.1:0-275 GCF_002600585.1 Cystoisospora suis | reverse complement strand
GTGTGCCTGGCGTGGCCGCGCGGGTGAGTCGCGAGTCTCGCTTGTTGCGAATTCCCCGAAAAGGGTGTCACTACCTCGATGCGGGGGTATAATAGGTCCTAAAATCTCAAAAGGTGCCTAACGCACCTCGAATTATTGTTCTACGTAGCCTGGCCGCTGAGATCGGCCAAATTCGTGCTTCGCTATGCGCGAGTTGCGGGGTAAACGGCACCTGCGCCGGCCCGCTACCACTTCGGTGCAAAATACCGCTTTTCCTAAATTTGCTCCTACGACTA
>NW_027156003.1:733-869 GCF_002600585.1 Cystoisospora suis | reverse complement strand
TTCCATTGATACCTATTTTTCATGGAAGGTGTGCGTTTCTCTTAACCGGACTGCCTTCCGCTTTTCTGTGCGCGGCGCCCGTTGTCTTGCGGCCGCCGGCGCATGCAGCTTCTAAAGCGGGAGGATTTCCCGCGTG
>NW_027156003.1:0-275 GCF_002600585.1 Cystoisospora suis | reverse complement strand
TTCGTGCTCCGCTATGCACGAGTTGCGGGGTAAACGGCACCTGCGCCGGCCCGCTACCACTTCGGTGCAAAATACCGCTTTTCCTAAATTCGCTCCTACGGCTATGATTCGGGTATCTCTAGATACCTCTTCTTCTCCTCTATCTAACTAGACTACTTTCAGGGCGGCGCGGGGCCTAGGTGCCGCGCAAAGCCGCCATGAACATCGCTACTTTCGTACACGGTCGCGAAAACGGGGTCACGGGTTTTCCCTACACCAAACACGATTCCAGGCCC
>NW_027156002.1:0-293 GCF_002600585.1 Cystoisospora suis | reverse complement strand
CCTTTCTTAATTCTTTTTGCGTATTTGCTCTCTAAACGTGTTTTGCTACTCCTATGCCTCTTTAAACGAGGCCGAGTGCTAACTATTTCCCCTTCTACCGGTCGTGTGTCTCTCTGAACCGGCCGGTCGTCCCGCCTCCCTGGGAGGCGCGGTCCCCGGCCGTTTTCCCATGACCTCCTAAGGCTAAGTCTGGGTCTTTCTTCCTCTTTTAACGAGTCTTAGGACTCCGATTATACCAGTTAGGCTTCCCTAGAAGCCTTAATCGTGAAAAGGTGCTGCTTCTGAACACTTTC
>NW_027156001.1:2478-2847 GCF_002600585.1 Cystoisospora suis | reverse complement strand
TAACTGGGTGAACGTTTGTTAATCAACACGTAAACCACAATGCTTTGTTTCCTTTACAAGGATTACTTTCCTCAGGCCACACAGGCTCAATTCTCCACACAGGACTCTCGGTAGCGACGGCCACACAGGCTCGCGTCGCGGTGGCGAACTTCGCCTAGACACAACTTAGGCGGCCCTAGCCGTCACCTAGACTTTCCACATACCAACAAAATGCGTTCCACGACCACTTTGTTCAAGATTCTTCGACATTCTCCGAAAATCGTACAATCATTCTTCTTCCCAGTACTTCTCGCCGTCACAGCTTCGGCTGTCCCTGCAGGCGGTGGGTGGCGGAGTACCACCTCTCGGTGTGTGTGTGCGCGGTCCGGC
>NW_027156001.1:1775-2338 GCF_002600585.1 Cystoisospora suis | reverse complement strand
CACGTACCTACCTTTCTCTGCATGCGCTAGCCTTACTTTAGTACTTTGCTCTATTATAGTAGCGTGTTCCACTTTACACTACATCACTCTTTATGCACATAGTCTCCCCGATACTTAATGACTCTAGTCTTCTGTTGTCCTTTGCGTAATACCCCTTCCGCATCACACCCTGTTCCCCTCACTTCACTCTGGCTTCCCTCACTCAGCACTTCTGTCATGACTCTTGCATGCACACTTCACACATATGTACCTCTCACTCTGTGCACTAGTTTATTTCCGTTGTACCGCTTCTCCTCTTTCCTCGCTCTTATTTCTTCTTGCCCTTCTTCTCATACTCAAGCTAGGCTCTTGCTCCACTTCTGGTGCACTTGCTTCTTCCTTCTCCATCTTTTAGGCTGCCTTAGCCGCCCTCTCCACTTTCCTCAGGTCTTGCGTTGTAGTACTTGCTTCTGGATCTCCTCTCATACACCTGCTAGGCGTCGTACTTGTTTCGCACAGATAGTCTGTCGCCTCAGAGGTGGAACCTCTGACACCCCTTCCCCCTCACAAAAAGAACCTTACAA
>NW_027156001.1:1246-1466 GCF_002600585.1 Cystoisospora suis | reverse complement strand
CCGGCTCGATTCACCGGCGAGCGAGGTAGCCTCCGTGAGCCGCTACGGCTCCGCGGGGGCCGACGTGTCGTTCCCGTGCGTGTTTCCTTACTCTTTTCGTGCTTATTGTGGCTCAATGGATAGCAAATGTGTTTTGCTGTCCATTGATACCTATTTTGGCTAGAAAGCGCGTGGCTTTCTCCACCGGGCTGCCTTTCACTTTTCTGCGCGCGGCGCCCGT
>NW_027156001.1:505-1234 GCF_002600585.1 Cystoisospora suis | reverse complement strand
GGTGCATGCAGCTTCTACGGCGGGAGGTTTTTCCGCGTGAACTTCCTTGGCCTTATTTGGCCTTTCTAAGTTTGCTATGGCTAGTTCCGGTGTGCTAGGTACTTTCTCCGATGTTTAGGCTCCCCTAGGAGCCCTAATTATTGGCTATCTAGGATCCTCGGACCGCAGTTTCCTCCTTCCGGTCCGTGGGCCAGTTTGGCTATCCGACTATTAGTACGTTCGATCGGCCAGGACCTGGTCTTTCTGGTATTTCCTTTGTTTTGTTAACTTTTACTGAGCTTCAAGGCTTCTGAAGGGTTTCCCTACTCTTTTTACCCTCATTAGGCTCCACTAGGAGCCCTACTACTCTAATGTGTGCGCTATGCGGCTGGCCTGGTGCGTGGCGTGGTCGCGCGGGTGTGTCGGGGAGTTCGGTGGCTGCGAACTTCCGGAACAAGGTAGCGTTAACCCAATGCGGGTATAATATTTCCTAAAAATGCAAAAGGTGCCTAACGCACCTTGAATTACCGCTCTACGTGACCTGGCCGCTGAGGTCGGCCAATTTCGTGCCCCGCTGTGCGTGAGTTGCGGGGTAGACGGCACGTGCGCCTGTCCGCTACCGTTTCCGTGCAAAATAGCGGTTTCCCTAATTTCGCTCCTACGGGTATAATGCGGGTATCTCTAGATACGTCTTCTTCTCTTCTACCTAACTGCACTATTTTCAAGGCGGCGCGGGGCCTAGGCGCCGCG
>NW_027156001.1:0-121 GCF_002600585.1 Cystoisospora suis | reverse complement strand
CGATCAGCCTGTCGTATCCGCGGTCTCCGCACTTGATGTGCGTCGGTCTGCTGCTTTCCCGTTTGCTTCTCCGATTCTTTCCTTCTCATGCTAGGAAGCTCTTGGTCCCTAGAATTGATTG
>NW_027156000.1:8864-10345 GCF_002600585.1 Cystoisospora suis | reverse complement strand
GAAATAAGAGAAAGAAAAAGATATCAGTAGGCGAAAGAGAGAGGTGTATATACACTCCACTTTCCTCGGGTCTTCCGTTGTACTACTTGCTTCTGGATCTCGCCTCCTACACCTGGTAGGCGTCGTACTTGCTTCGCCCAGATAGTCCTTTGCCTCAGAGGTGGAACCTCTGACAGTATAGCTCTGACAGCTACGCTTACCAACAAGGTTAACATAGGACCAACCTCCTTATATGGCACAAGTACCAGACAGGTCTGGTAACAACGTTTAAGCCTTATCTACGAGGTTACCATGAAGATTAGGCTCTGTGCAAACGTCCACTCATGGAGCGGTCAAGTAGGACACAGATAGACTTAGGTTCTTTTCCCTATTAGCTCAAGTTAAGGTGATAAACTGATGTGGGCTTGACGGTCAGCGGACAAATCTCTGACATGTAGCGAACCGGAACTGTCACTGAGAGCACATAGCGACTGCCGTTATGCTTGTCCTTGACTGAAAGAAGTTCCGCGTCGGGAGGGTCCCGGGTCACGGCACCACTTGCGCTGCCCGCGCGCGGCACGACAGCGGCCGCAACGCGCTACGGTTCGCCAGTGCTCGGATGTGCGGCAACGGTTACCGTTCCACTCCAGTTGACCCCAGCACACGCCGGAGGGTAGAAAAGTAGTGATTATTCTGAGAATAAGAATTAGTTCCTGCAAGGATCGGGGCTCCGCCCTCGCTCCCGATGATCGCTGGCTGCCTCTGGGTGCTGCGTTCTCATCCTCCCGCGAGAAATTCAGAATTTTACGAAATAAATAGCCGATAAAGTTACACTGCACGAAAGGTGGATTAAAGTAGAAAACGAGTTAACTAACTAGTTTACTACTGTATCCCTCCCTCGCCCCCAGCAAGACAGGCCCGCGCAACACTCCACCTGCCGTGCAGATCCAGCGCCTGCCCCGGGTTGTAGCACGCGCAACAACCGCGGGCGTCCCGGGCACTCCGCCTCGTGCGAACTACTGGTCCTCCTGGTAAACTACAGTATCGTGGCAATATCTGTAGCTAGTAACACTAGCGTACCTCGTATCTGCCGTGTCCACGGTCAGGGTGGCCGAACACCGTGAGCCGGCACATCACTGACTAGTGGGCACTCACTATGACGTACCGCAGCGACATTTCATCGAGTGTACTAACCGCACAAAAAAAAGAAAAACCAGAATTCTTACTCGGGACGGGGGGCTTGCAGGTGCGTCGCGTAAATATGAGACCTGCCGCTCCGTCTCTTGTTCGTAACTGTAGACAACTGCTTTGAATACAGATCGCGCCAGCACCTTCAGTGTAACAAACCTACGCCTAGAAGTAGAACTCCTGGTCAGTCGAGTGTACCCTTCGCAAGCCAGCAACCGTAGAGTGAAAGAAATGATCTTATCTCGGCAGCCGGCCGGCGCAGTGTTACTTAGTTCTAGCCGCACGAAATTACTTCTGCGGCCAGTTAAGCGATA
>NW_027156000.1:8246-8592 GCF_002600585.1 Cystoisospora suis | reverse complement strand
GGATTCCACACTCCCCAACTGCTTCCTCCTCGGAAAGCGGCGAGGGAAAGAAAAAGGAAGGCAAGAGGGACGGAAACAAACAGCCAACTTGCAACGTAAGCGAAAAACCCTCGACGGCTCTTTCTCCACTGTTCTGCATCTTTTTTTCCTAATTCCCCCTTTTTTTTTCCCTTCCGGTGTTCCCTGAAAAGTCTCTTCTGTCTCTCTTCAACTCCAACTTCCGGTCTGGGCTTGCCCCGGGCCTGCTCCGAAGCTGGGCCGGCAGCGGAGTTGTCCCTCCTGTTATCCCCGCGGTCTTACGGTGCGTCACGGGTCCGACCGGTCAACCGGCAATTTACCGGTAGCC
>NW_027156000.1:0-8202 GCF_002600585.1 Cystoisospora suis | reverse complement strand
CTGGTGAGCGGGTCTGGCTTTCTGACTGGTTTCATCATCTCCGCCGCGCGGGGGGTTACAACTTTAGCTGTTGTGGCCTCCGGTCTAGCTGTTACGGCCACCTGCGGGCCGTATTCCAATTGCTGACTCTCGGGGTGAAACTGGTCCACCGACCCGTAGCGGCGATTGTTGTCAGGAAGGACGTCTCTTGGCACCACGAAAGAACCCTTCTTGGCAACAGGCTCGGTCCTTGTTAGTCGTCCGGAGGAGCACTCCGTGACATTCAGTGCGCTCGGGCTGTACGTTACGGCAGCGGAAGGAACAGCCGACACCCGTCGTCGAGATCCTCAGTCCAGCACTCAAGTGAGAACTCAGCCGCGCAAGGACCGCGCGACAACCTTCACAGCGTCGAGAGAACTGGAAGTGCATAGCGAGGCACAGCCGGAGTCCAGGCAAGTCATATTAGTCGCGGCCTGGGACGGCGAGTATGCTTTTCCTGCTCTTGAGCCTGGCGCTTTCGGTCGTTGAGACCACTTGGCCGGAGTGAAATGATGGAGCGTTTTGAAGGCGGCTAACTCCGGTCCTCAACACGTCGCTCAGCTGGCTCTCCGGCCACTTTTTCCCGCTGTTAGCCGGTGGTTGTCCGTGCATGCGCGGGAGAGCCGCTTTACAAAGAAAAAAAGCAGGTATGCTACAATGAACGAACAACTACAGTGATGCGCTGGATTCGCTCGCTGTCATTTCCTGTCGAGCCGGTGCGTTCTTATTGCTGGTGTCCAGTTACTAGTTCCGTGTCCTTGGCGGCTCAACGTCTTTTCCGTGTGTCCCCGAATACGCGTCGCTTGCGTCTGCCCGTAATGCATTAGTGTCTGCTCTGCAGTTTTTCGTTTTTTCGTCGTACACCCTCGGCACACTTTTCCCCCTCACGCTCACTTCCTGGGCTTCTTTTTCTTGGAGTTGGCAGGTTCGCCGGGCAGGCCGTTCGTTTCTCTTAATTTCGCTGGGGACAGTTGCTCGGACGGACACCTCAGCCTTTCCCGGTGGTGTCCTTTCTCACGAAAACCTGACCTCAACTCGTGTTCGCACGAGCTATGGTTGGCCTCCTGACACGACGCCCGACGCCGTCTTTTCTTCATTCACGCTGGATTCCGGTGTAGCAGTGCTCTCGTGTGTTTCCACCTGTCCAAAATGCAGCCCGCTGCATCGGGTGACCACTCGTCGTTGGTCCCTCCGTCGCTCTCTATCCCGCCTTCTCTCCATGACCATGGACAGGCGGATACGGCTTCGCAGCACTCTTCAGTCCGCTCAGAGCACTTTTCATCGCCACCCTCTGCCCCCTCCATGTCTCCTTCCGACTCCTCTCCAGGAGCCCACACTTCCGTGAGTTCGTCGGATCTCCCCTCTTCTCCGGAGAACGATCTACTTCGATCTGAGTCAGCCCCGGATGGAGATGGGCGGGCTATTGCAGCAGAGGCTGCCCAGCGCGGGGTAATTCTGGGTCAAGAAGAGCTGCTGTCGTCTTCTTCCCCTCGCTCCTGCGCTCCGCGTAGCTTTCCTGGGTCCCCTCGAGGAGCCAGCGTGCTCGGCTTTTCAGGGGACATTCGTCCGTCACCAGAAGGGGCTGTCTCGTCCTCGCGAACCGAGCGTCCTCGGGTTTCTTCGACACCTGGGTCCCACGACGCTCTGTCAACTGATAGTCCGGCACCCAAGCGAACGCATGAAGTCTCTCTTTCTTCAGAAATGTCTCTGCCGGCTGCGCAGACGCACCGGCAGGGGAGGGGTGGAGGAACGGACCCGCTGTCGGCTGTGAGTTCCCGAACACGGGTAGAAAGCTGGGAGACCACGGAGGAGAAGACGTACGGAATCCCTCTGACCCGCAGCCCAACCTCCGAGACTGGTGATGGGGCGGCTGCGACAGACGCGGACAGTTTTCTTTCTCGATCCACTGTATTCAACGCTTACTCCGCGTACAGCGCAGGAAGTTCGGCAGACGGAGGTGGCGAACCAACCCGCCGTAGGAAGGGTACCGATGAGATAGCAGAAGCAGTGGCCTCACGTGGAGGCGGCGGAGTGAGGGATCAAGACACACTGGGGGTTACAGAAGACAGGTTTGGTCGGGGCAACGGACAAGACAACATAACTGTTCGCCCGTATAGGTCGGCGGATGCAGAGGCAGTGAGACGGCTTTGTCACCGGCACTTCCGGTCCTTGACTCTACCTTCTGTATTTTTCTGGATCTGCCATCACAGCTTTGACCTGCTAGCATTACTTATCATCTCGCTGTTTTTTGCTCCACTTCAACGGGTGATGCTGGGTGGGCTTATGTTTTTTGGTTACCTTTTGCTTCGCGGGGTCTGGGAGTTCGAGATGTATATACGGCACGACTGCCCGGACCTAAATAACATTAAGGAAAGCTACATGAGGACCAAGGCGAGCGGGTTCTGGGTCGCTGAACGGACTGAAGTAGATTCTGAGAGATCCGGCATTGTAAAGGTAGGTAGTCGTTGGGGAGTATGGGCAAAAAGAATGTTATAGCTGTATACGTTTTCTCTTTTCAAGAGCTGGTGGTTCCTAGGGTAGCCCAACTACCGAAGGACATGGCAGCCGGCTCGGCCGTTCAGGGGGTGCGTTCTCGTTTGTCGGGGAGGCGAGACGAAGGTCTTCGCAGTTGTGAGTATTCACCGGTGGGAAGGTGGCGCTTCTTCAGCAACCCGCTTACATGGGCTGCTCGGAAACCGGGACGCATAGGAGTACAGTGTTGGATGACCCAGCAAGGGAAGTCATGCCGGGGGTGTGAGAGGTGACACTTCTCAGATACCAGTTCACTGTTCATCCTTGCGTGCTCACGCCCGGTTCGCTCGCGGCACAGAGCATGAGCGTTTTCCCCAGTGCCGGCTGAAGGACCGCTCTAGCGGATGATGGAAGAGCTGGTCGGTTTCGCATAGCGAACTAAGTCAGAGATTGTCTGGCCGTGTCCGTTGTGCGACTCCTCTATTCAAATTGTACGGGCGCGGGTGTCCAGAGTAATTAGGGTGTAGAACTAGAAATGACGGAGGGAACATTTGATGTTCCCTAAAGTCACTTCAGCTCGCAGTAGACGGTCGTCGCAATGCTGTATGTGTGCGCCTGTACAGGCAATGTACAGGCAGTGGGATCATCCTCTGTATATCCAGCTGTTATGATATACCTAAGCAGGTAGGAACGAGTTTCTCGGCTCTTAGCCTCCTGTTTGGTGGAGCGTACATTTCTTTCGTTCACGGTGGGGGTATGGCTGTTACAGCCCGCACCGATTTCACGTGCCTCGGTGGTGTGCTCTGATTTTTGTTGCTGTCACGAGGTGCATGTCGTCTTCACAGGGGGTCGCGGCGATCTAATCCGCGCATTTTGCCTGGCCGTATGAACGCATACATACACACAGCTGCCGACGCAAGTGCCGGACGTCCACGCGAGACAATCGTGGGTGTCTTTGTCGTCGTGCCGTTCTGTCGTTTTGCAGAAGCGTATCGTCGGATGCATTGGCTTGGCACCACTTCAGAACGACAACAAAACTGCGCAGCTGGTGAGACAGCGAAGCGTCAAAGCTTACTAGGTTGCCTTTCCGTCTTCGCTCTTGAATGAAAGCACAGTTCTGCTTTCCGACGCTCTACTTGTTCTCCGTACTCGTGCGCGAACGGGCCTCGTTCACAGGATGGGGCGCAGTTACTAGACACCGCTATTCACTAACTTGGTCGTCTGCATGTTTTGGCGTTGCCGTGGCAGGTACCGTGGTCTAACGCATTGTTATTAGGAAACTCAGTGGCGCGTTCAGGGTGCGTAAGAGGTTGCGTGTGGTACTGTGGCCCTCAGGTTCGCCTAGTTGTTGACCGGTCTCTTCGGCGACAGCACATCGGAACTCTTTTACTCAATACGTTCATTAATTATGCCGTCCAACAGCATTACACGATCGTTCGGCTCTACACTAACAATCTCAACAACGACTCCATTCGATTTGCCAAAACTAAAGGATTTGAGCTGCAGCAGGTTGTACGCAGGGGGTTGATGCGCGGTAAGCTTAGAGAGCCTTTGTGCAAGATTTTAGAGATACGTGTGCCTCGTTTTCAGATGTAGTGAATGTGAGCCAGGACTCTATGAAGGCGAGATTCTTAGCTTTTTCCGTTTTCGTATGTGGCCATCTGACCACGTTGGTCGCAGCACCGGCTAAGCCTTGAGTTGTGATGTCGGGGGCCGGCACATAAAGCTTAGCAGCGATGCTGCAACATTGTTGCGTTGTGGATACTTCTCCTCTTGCGAACTACCCCACTACGCAGCAATATTACAGCGTCGCCGCTAGCCCTTATGAGCCGACCCCCGGCATCACAACTGTACTTTTCCATGCCGCATGTCTTTGTCTTATGGTGGACCGAGGGTCCGCAGCTTATCTAGGTGTCTCTCCATGTGATACGGTTCACGGCGTGTTTACGCCGTTTTCTGCTTAACGTGTACGCGTCCTGTTCTGGCCTCATGAGCCGAGTGTCCCCTGCGTGGTGCATTTTTTCTACGGCGAGGCTATTCAGACACACACGTTCGTGGGTCCAGTGTGTAGCTACCCGTTACTAGGTCCGCGCGTCCCTCCTGGGTGCATGTATTTGTGTTTACATGAATCTACCGTTAGCCGCACTGCAAGAGCTACTCCCGCTCTATCCTTGTTCAGGAGTTCAGCACGTTGTTTCGCGTGATTTTATTTCAGGGGATTTGTTGAAGTGGCAGAAGAAACTGGAGGCTCCAGGTGTCACGCAAAAGAAGACCCGAGTGTCTAGTCTGCCGTCTTCGGTTTTGGACTGAACTGTGTCTCTGCTGCTGGGAACTGATCGAGTCCTTTCTCAACTGTGGTGTTACAGGGCCTCATGGGTTCTGTCATTCTCCTCTCCCTGCCTGCTTGATGCACACCCTTTGCTCCTTTCGGTCGCTGGTACCCTTCCCAGCGTCAGTTGGCCGGCCTAGCCCGGCTGCACCCAGTCTCACTATGCCCGATCTCGGGTGTTCCTGCCGCCTTCTCTTTCCGGGCAGTGCACTGTCTTCGCCCCGCGAAGTTTTCTTTGTTGCTTGGAGGAGTTGGTGAGATCCCAGTTTGCTCTCTCGAACTTTTCCGCGATGGGTCTTGTTTATGTTGGTAATAGGTGTCTCACGTCTTGAACGCGGTCTGTTGTTTTTCTTGCTCTCTGCGGTGGAGGGCGCGTGGTGCGTTGTACTCGTTTGGGTTGCGTCCGGGTTCCACCCCATGTTGTGTGTTCCCCTCAGAGCGTCTTACGTTTCTTACGCTTTTCAATGAACCTTGCGTCTTCAGCTGTCGGTCGTCGGCTGCTAGGGTCTACTTCGTCTTCGCATCCGATCTGCTCGTAGCACTCACAGACTGGAGAGAGATCACATCTTTGAGAACAAATGCTGTACTTTTGTGTAGCAAAAGAAAAGCCGCACGCGGTTACTGTGTCTTTTCCGACGGACCCAGCCGTACCCTTTCATGGACGGGACACAGCCATTGCATCGCTCTGCTGTCAGGTGACCCGGCCTTCAACACACCACGCAGCCGAGGGTTCCTGGTTTGTTCATTTAACAGTCCAAAATTGGGGTGACAGGTTCTCGGCGTCATCAGATCTCCCGAGAAAACATGTTTAGGATCCAGGACTCAGCAGCCATCGTAAAAGGCGCAAGGCGAACTCGGACTGGTACGCAAAGGAACGGTGAAATAGTCTGTGCGGTGTTTTGCTAGTTCGCTGGTTCGTGCTGGACTTTCTGCCCTCGCTTCGTTGCCTACGAAATGCACCATCAGGGGGCGGATCTTTCCTGAGTGTTATCCCGTTCGTCCCATTCTTTAAGGACACCCTGGTGAGTCTGACAAACACCTCTTGTCTCACGGCGTGCTTTGGGGCTTTCGGGGCGTGCCACTCTGGTCTACTGAACCCACGCAGCAAAGCACGTCTCATGTGTGGGTGATATATGGTCACAGTGGTCAGGCGTCTACGTAGCGCTGCAGGCTTGCACGAACTTGTACAAGGTGAAGCCCAAATCGGCCAACTCCCACGCGTGCAGCCGGACTGCGTGCCGCAGTGATCCCGCACTGGGAGAGACCAACGGTCGCTTGGCTCCGCTGCCGACCGCGGCGGTTTTTTTACTGGCAGCTTACTAGCATTTCGAAAGGGTGTTGTAAAGCTTATTCCCAAGATCAGACACAGTTTCACTTGGGGTTGTTCCTCCGGCTGCGGTTTTCCGGTCCCACCAATTTGCAAGACTCCTCTCGTGTGGACTTTCTTCAGCGTTGGTGCTGATAGTTATTTTGAAAAAAACTCAGATGGCTCGTCTACTGTCCCTGTGAGTAGGTGGGTGGAGTTGTATCTCGTGAGGCAAGGTGGTTGGGTCTTGCGTGTCATCCGGCGTCTTCATGAAGTCAGGACGCGCAGGGAAGGAGAAATTTCGGGGCTTGCTTCTTCTCAATGCTCTGCTGTCCCGTGATGAGATAGGTGTTTTTTTCTCGTCTTTGTCTGCGGGGAAGGCCCTCTATCCGCGGGCCCGTAGCGGCTCTTTTCTGTCGCTGGGGGATATGAGGGGTAGAATGCGTGACTAGCCCTCGGGCAATGCGTGCAGACAGTCTCTTCATTGTCCAGTCAGGCGCCCCTAGCTTCATTCGCGCAGCTGAAGTATGTTGCTGGCTTAAACCGCGTCAGCGAGAAGACTCTGCAGTGCCTCGTCTCCACATGAGATGTCAAACGTTGCCCGAGTTCTTCCAAACGGGACGGGGGTGTCCGGGCTGCAAACCTCGGCGCGGTGACCTTCCATCCCCACCACTTTACGGGTCATTCGTAGTATTTCTACCTTGTCAGCTCGGTGTGACTTCTGGAAAGTCTGCTCTACTTCCCGCAGCGCCACCACCTCCCCCTGGTCTCGGCCTGTCTTTCGCGCTGCCCCGTGAGACTAATAGCAAGCGCGTTGTCGTTAGCGTAGCTTTCGTCGCGTGGGGACCCCTGTTACTCTCCATCTTGTCGTCACTTCGCGTGTGACTTGTGGGGAACGATACTGTACACTTGGTGTTTCAGTATGGTGAAAGTGCAACCACTCTTGACTTCGGCCCTACTGCACCCGCTTCCTTCATCTTCTGCGGATTATCACACCTCGTCCACTTCCTGATGGTTCTGCTTTGTTTCTGTATGCGTCTCGTGCTCTTCTTTACTAGTGCTTCCTTCTAAACGAAACCCGCGTAACAAGCGTGAGCCTATGGTAGCTCTCCTGGCTAGGCGAGTGTCCGATTTAGAAACCCGCAGCCGGAAGCTGTGAGTACGAAGAGGAACAGCACTAAGAGACGGCCAGGTTTCGCATGCCGGGTAGTCACCCCTACTTTTTCAGGCAGCGAGGACGCCCCGCCGCGGACCGAGGCTAAAAAAAAGAGTGCATGATTGCAGTCTCAAGGCGATACGCGGACTACAAGCGACTACAGACTGTCTCGGCTGCTGGCCGGCGTTGCGTCACCATCCCTTACCGACGAAGCGGCCCGCTGCGCGGGCTTCCCCTTTCAGCGCACGTGCTGATCGGTCCGCTGGGAAAATCAAATCACCCTCGGTGGATGCCCGGTGGTTCAGAGCACTGACCGTGGTTCAGCTCGTGGCGGTTCAGTGCAGCCACACAGCTTCATGGTTGTTAGGAGTTGGCACGGAACAAGCGGCCTATCACAGTGGTAAGATTCGTCACAAACACGGCCTCTCAACCACAAGATCTCACCTGGCTCAAGAAGTGAAACCACCGTGTTCCGGGGTGTTCCTCCGAGTACATCCTTGGTTATACAGAGGAAGCAGTCCTCTCCGTCCAGTCAGGTTCCTCCCCAAAACAGCCTCCTACTCCACGTACAACAACTTTGGTCGTGAGTCTTGTTGTCTTCTCGATTGCTACCTATGGTTCACTAGCGAAACCTCGGATACGTTTTTTCACGTACGGCATCGAGCGGTTCGTCAAACACACACTCTTTCACTGCTCTACACGCCGAGGGCGCGGTCTCTCCGCGCAGGTAAAACGAAATCCCCACTGTACGCTGGTCCCTTTTAAACACGGCTCACTCCCGTCCTAACCACTTCATGCCCTCTCGGTTCGGCCTTCGCAGCTGGACCCGCTGATCATACAAGTCGGCAGGCTACACACGATGGTCCAGCTGGGCTGACCTTCTCGCTGAAAGCTGAACACCGCCTTCAGACCCCGCAGATG
>NW_027155999.1:0-14962 GCF_002600585.1 Cystoisospora suis | reverse complement strand
AATTATTTTGATTTTTCGTTGTTAGGCGAGTGCGAAATGAGTGAGTGGACCACCGGGGGTGGTGCTAGTCCCAGACAGGCATCCAGTTTACACTTGGTGTGACTAAGGAATTAAGGTGTCTTTCTTCAGCGGCTGGCAAGTTGAAGCTCTCGGGCAGCTTCCCGGACGCATTCACCTCCGGGTCAAGTCGCCCCATCTTTCTCTTTTTACGAGTACAGTCAGGCGACATTGAGACCGCTTCCGGTGGCTGCGGTGCTTTTCGCCTCCAGTCGAGCAATGATGCAGAGAGGGCACGGTCTTCTGGAGCCAGGGAAACTGTCTGACAGACAAAGGAAGTGTAACAGTGTCCTTTGCCGACTTGCAGTTTCGCTTCGTTAGTTAGTTGACAGACATTATACATCGGCGCGGTATCAGAACACTCGTAGGTTACTGTCCGGGTAAGTATTCGTGTATCCCGAGGCAAAGTGTGAGTTGACGCGGACGCCTGCGATAGCGGGGGAGTTGATCGCATATTTCGTTTCTTTGACATGGTGGCTTCCGAACTCGGGGTGCCGTTCCGTGTCTCTCCCGCGATGAAAACTCATGGGGCTCTGCAGTCGCGACGGCGCAAGACGGTTGCGTATAGATTGTGTATGGTCCTGTCCGGCGCAGCACCTGCGTGGAGCGAGTCAGCTCTCGCCGAAGTCGTCAGAATCTACGGTGCCCCATCTGTCCGGCGCATTTCCCGTTGTCGGAGGTACGTGCACCATCACTGTTGTGTGCGGGCATCAGCTTCGTTAATGTGTTCCAGCATTCATGGTTCAGTAGAGTTGCGATGTTGACGTTGTTTTCCGCTCTGGAGATAACGGTCCAGAGTGCTTCGTGTAGCTCAGTAGTATGCGTTCGGTCTTTTACAAAATGTGGATGTTACTGTGACTGTACATCCAAATCGTCTCGGACAGTTTTTTCCTGTAGACACATGCACTCGTCGGTCCGCTCCGGCTCCAATGGTAGAACAAGTGTCCCGCAAGGTGCGTGCGTCCGTTGTTGACGGTGGGCAGCGGGCGTAGAGAAATCAGTTTGCAAGCTTGCCCCTCTCAGGCTGTCGAGGGATTTGGCTCTTCGGGACTGTCACACGGAATCCAACAGTCGAATAGTTGAGGCCTCACGTCCAGGTGGTTACATCGAGGTCCCTACCAGGCCATGCAGAAATGTTTTCCGCATACTTTCGCGAGCATAGCACAGTTGGTGGTATTCCCGTTTTGAATTTCTGGTGGCAGAGCGTGAGGGGTCCCCACTTTTAGTGCTTTGAACGGTCCTTCTGTATTTGGTCGTGAGGAGCCGCCGTGTTGCGTGTGCAAAGAGTTTGTGTATAAGGGACATATGAGATTTACACAGACAGCAGACGCGTCAGGAGGAAGGTGTCATTGGAGAGGGCGGTTTGAGTACGCAGTTTATTTTTTCGTATTTTTTGCTTTCAACGGTTCGCTATCACGGTTTCCCGATATCCGGAAGGGTCCGCGCCGTGGTTTCACAGGGCGCGCAGCCGTCTACGGGCTACTGTGAATTCTGAGTGTTACTAATTATTTCGCAGACACGGCAGCTTTGTTTTGACTGAAGAGCTAAGAGAGTGAATAACTGTTACCCGAGAATGACAGTTCAAATCTTGCTGAAGCTATTCCGATGTACCAAGTGCACGGCCGTCTTCCAGTGTTCCGCCGGACACGCGAGGTGCAACACCGCGGAGGACCCGTTATGCGGTTGGGGCACAGTCCAGAGTGCATGGAGGCCTGCTTTTCATTGCCGGAGCGAGGTCTTAGAGTATGGTTCTCCTTCAGTGTCCGTCAGTGATCGGTTCTCTTTACAGGGCCCAAGGCAAGTGGGATCGGCTGATTTTTTTTTTCTGAGAAGCACTCGACACCAAAGCTACAGGCTCGTTTGTTTGAGCTATTCGGCGGTGTTTTGCTTGTCGTCTAGTCACTCGATTTCGCCGGCTGCTTGGGGGCGTCGAGGTGGTCCGACCCGGCCGGAGGGGAATGTTAGGTTCCATACAGAGGAGTCTGTTAGGAGTAGTGTATTCTTGGAGTGTCTTGCTGCAACTTCATGATGTGTACAAGAGGAACAAGTAGTATACTTGTCTGCGTTTACGCGTGGTCCACGTTTGGAGAATTGAGGACGTCGGCCCTCGGTAGTTTGTGTTCGTGGAGAAACACTAGCAGAGTTTGATTTCTTGGGTGCGATTAAGTTTTCAGACGGAGAAAAATTGTCGGCATGACCTGAACGCCACATTCAGAAGCATAATGCATGTCCGTTCTTTCGATTAACTACAGTTTTCCGTGTAAAGCTGTCTGCTTGTACGCATTCTCTTTTTCACCAGCAGCGGGGACGAGCCGGCTGTTGTTTGCTGTCCCGCGTTGATCTCGTCAGCCCTGCCTGATGATCGCAAGTGCATTGTTTGGGTGGAGTGGCGTGCACTTTTGGATCAGCAGGGGGCTTGTTGCTGCACTAGGTGAGAGTTGCCGTAGGGTGGCTTCGCGTGCGGCTGTCCCTGTGCGCGAGATAGCCATTACCAGGCATATGGAGATATATGCAGCTGCCGTGAGACGGAATGTGCGCGTGGAATGGGTGTTGTGGTGCTACGTAAAGAACAGGTGTTGCACATCCAGATTCGTTGGCAGGGGTCTGCAGCAAGCAGCGGCCATATGCTTCTCTTTCTTAGATTAACAGTGTTTCTGTGAACACCTGGCCCTGTCGCGGGGTGGCAGGAATCCTCTCCTGCACTCGGACTGACGAACTTCAGGTCGTACAGCGAGTTCCGTACGTGAGAGGCACTGGGTGTGCTGTCTCGGCACATGTAAGAACGTAGCATTGCCATACCGTCAGAGCCAGAGGTAGGTGTTAAGTACTCCGTCTTTCGTCTTGCCGACTATGGCCTCTGTGTCATTCCCGAGTAGAAAACAGCGTCGTACGCCCTATCACGAGTGTCAACGAGAGCAGCGTAGCAAGAAGACCGTGCTCGGGGCTCTCAGGCCTTCTTGTGCAAATCGTGTAGAGAGGAAGTTCATCAAGCAGCGTAGAGGACTTTGGCTGATTTGGTCCTAGAGGGTACTTCCTAACAGCACAGCTACGGTGCACTGACTATCGGATGACCAGTTGGAGTGTGCAGTTACAGTCGTACCGACGGCGAAAGAGTGTGAGTTGCTATCACGTACTGAAGACCGTTTGTGACGTGAAGAACTGTGACCGAATCGATACTTCGGTATCTGCGCTCGCAACATCCACGGTCCTTCTCTGGGCGCTAGCCTTCTGGGGTCCGTCTCATACTGGTTGTGCAACGCGGCAGATGCGCTCCAGCGAGCGTTTCACACGACTAGCAGCCACGGTGTCGCAGTTTGAGTAGCGGAAAACCTCTGGCTCCTGCTTGTGTTACAGTGCTGGACACCTCTTTTCCTTGCGGGTCAGTGACGAAGTTGGCCAGTACAAACCGGGTGTCGTGACTGTATCCCGCAACAGTGCTCTAGGGGTGGTGATTGGAGAGGTGGAAGAGTGGGCGTTCTTCATAGAGCACTTCGCCGAACCCCGGTTTCTGGCAGTGGAGCTTTAGCGCGACGGAAAACCTGCCGCGAATCCTATGTTGGCTGACGTCTCTTCACTATCTTCTTTATTCGCCGAACCCAGGCGCGTTAGTCGCAGAAGACGAGCGGCTGCCCATCTAAGATGCGCCAGCCTGAACGCTGGGCGCGTAAACCATTGAGAAAGCACAGCGGTACGCCTTGGAAGCCGAGACTGCACTACACAGCTAATTTACAGATCTGATGGACTGTACGAAGGCAGGCCGCTCCAGCCCAACGGTACAGGAAGACCGGTCCGAGACGCAGCCAAAGGCGACGGCAGCGTGTGAAGACAGCGCCGGAAACTCCCCTGTTTTGAGGACACTCGCGTGAAGTGAAGTCTGAGCTTTCGTGATCTGCCGCGGCACACCGGAGCAACCACGTTTGAGGAGGCCTGCCGACACGCACAGATGACCAAGCTAGGGAAGCTAGTGGGGGAGCTAGAGGGAACTTTTTACAGCTAGCAAGCGACGAGGGCAGACTGGGCAAGAACCGTTTCCCGTCATGCTGCTCCCTGTACATTCGCTGCCACCGTACGTAGCTGACCACAGCTCAGACCCGCTGGGGCTTTTCAGCGGCGTGGCGACCAAAGGGCGACGTGCTAGCTGCCTAGACCAGAACGCAAGGGCCCAGAGGAAGCACGCGCAACGCCACTAGGAAAAGACGTTCCTCCCCGCTTTGGAGAGCTTGGACGAAGGGCTCAACCTCGCAGGTAGTCTTCTGTGTCCAGGTCTCGTCTAAACAGGTGGATAGACCTTCGGATTGTTTTCTCCAGTCAGCTTACTTGCCCCCACGTGAATAATACTTACTGCGTAAGCAGGTTCAGGCGACAGACCTCTGAAATAGTAGCCAAACGTGTAAACCCAACGCCCGCGTTGAGCTGTTCTTTCTTTCACCTCTCGAGCAATGAGCTAGGTCCACTTGGGGTGACCAGCGATCTCGTATGCCCGGAGACTTAGGAGAAATCACCGACCATAATTCGATTAAATCTATCTTGTTCTGTCTATGCTGATGAGGAACTCCCCCACCCCTAGCTCCAATAGGTTCGCCTGGCTTCCTTCTCCAGGAAGAGCGACGCGTCCCCCGGATGATGCGATCGGCACTAAGAAGACAGGTTAGAAAAATTCCGTCACCCGTCCTACCGCCATACTTCCGTAATAGCGCGCAGCTTCTTCGTTCTTTGGAAAACATGCAACGGCTTTTTTTTACCGTCTAGGGTTCTTCACGGCATGCCTGCTAGTTGGTCGGTCATTGCGAAAACTTACAGCACCGGTGCCGTTGCAATGTAAGAGTCTTCACTTTCGGGCTTTCTGAAGGATGACGTGCTATCCCTTGGAAAGCTAACATAGTCTGAGGAACGGTGGAAATGGATGCCTGTCGGCATAACTACCATGGGCACGACTCCTGGACTAGAAAACGCGCTCGCTTCTCAGTCATACACACAATCAGTTTTACACACACTTGACTGGTTGGCGCTTTTCATGGATCAAGATACGGTATGCAACGGCAGGGGCACCGAGACGCCGCGCAAGTGTCGCTGATGGTAGGAGAGGCGGCACACCGGGGATGCGCGAAACCCGCCTCCCGGGTGTGCCGCCTCTCCTACTATCAGGAAACGGTTCGGAGCCCCTCTGTGGACCCTACGTGACCCGGGTGAAACGCTATGTGACGCACTCGTTTTTGCCTCCGAATGTCGGGAGTCCACCTGGGGCGCAGCCTCGGCCCCGTAATAGAGGCCTGCTAGTTGCCCAACTCAGTGCTGGGCAATCCCCCGCACGTATCTATGTTACGCCAACGCTCCCACAATTGGTTCTGGAGTTCTGCGGCGGTTGCACCGATTCAGCAGGTCTATCTGAGTAGCCGTCGGGCGCTGTCATCACCCCGCTACGCTTCCAAGACCGCGACCGTGCCAACGCCTGCGGGCGTGACCTAGTACTCGGACCCCCTTGCAGCTACAATCTGGTACAGTTCGCCAGGGAGGAAACTCGTGGGAGCTCGGTCGTGTGTATGCTGTCCTCAAATGTACTGTGGCCAAGGCGATTCCATCTCACTCGAGCCCCGCAACAATCTCACGTGGCATCGATCTCGGCCGCAGTCATGCTTGACGCTCACTGCCTCGTTTTGGATGGTTCCCAGCTATGGCCGCGTACGAAACGCCACCACCACGGGGCCTGCTGCACCTGCTATACACCTGGCGGGCGGGTCAGCATCCATTAATGATCAAGGCGATACCACAGAAGTTACGTGATGGCCAAGCGGAAACAGACGCCACCCACTTCTTGCTCGCCGGTGCACACCCTGTCACGGCGGAATTCGTAGTCTGGTTCTTCGGCGGTCTTCTGAGCAGCCTGTTGCTGAATCGCGAATACCGCCATTAAAAACCATTACGAGTGCAAAACGAGATCATCTCACACTATGCCTCTTCTCCCGTTTTTTCGGGGGCATGAGGGGCGCGCTGGGTGCGCGAGAACAGACGGCGACACATCACTCCGTTCTTGTTTTCCCCCCCGAGGTACGAGATGTCAGCATCTGGTAGGCCCGATACCACAGCGTCGATAAAGCACAGACGAATACACGTAAAAAGCGAGGATAGGCCTCTAGGACCCCTTTCTGTGGTGCTGCACCCAGAAAAAGACCTTCACCGGCGTCCTCAATGCAGCGTGCTACTATCCACAGAATAACGTCCAACTGAAAACCTTTCCCCCTGAAACTGTCCTGCTGAATACACATATCTGTTCTTTACTCGGGCGTCGCCTGGGCAAGTCCTCCAAGCTTGCAGAACTCGGCGGCTTCTTAACCATACCTTCGGGAATCGGCGGGGAAAACTGGATGACATAAATGTCTGACAACCGACCCTTCCCAGCGCGGGACAGAATTCTCAGACGGATGGCAGCCCCAACACAGAAAACACTTCGTTGCAGTTTACAGAGGGCAACAAACTGGCTTTCCCCTCTACGGACACACTGCGATGGTTCCTCGGGCAGGGGTATTATACGACGGGCTACATTGTCACCACCAGAAAAGGCCTGTGAAGAAAGCATGCACGGCTGCGGCATAGAAGCGGAACGAAAAACTCTCAATACCGGGTTACAGGGTCTACCACTGTTGCTCTGGCACTTCGGTACTTTTGCAAAGATAAAAGAAACTTGCGCGAGAAAAGCGTTTGCACTCCTACGTCAGGGAGGGTTGTGTGCACGTAATGGTGTACAGCCATCTGTTTCCGTGCACCCAGGAATAAATTTCTCAAGCGCAAGCTGCTTCCTTAGAATCGCGAGGGAATCACGGCTGGTATGGTGCGGAGTAGCCATGCCTTCTTGTATGAGAAGGCCAGATGGTTCCTCTTCTGGAGCACTATCCCTTGCAGCCGGTGAGCTAGCTGGCGCGGTTTTGTCACTGTCAGAAAGCAGTACAGAATGGACACAGAGAAAAACACAAAAAGCCGCTATAATCTACGTAGCCGCCCACACGACAACAAATAGCGGAAATGCGTCGCTACCCTACCACGGAGACCCTCTCCACTTTCCACCGACAAAGACCGATGCCGTCTGTGCTCAAGAAAGGCGGCAGTATGGCGACGTCGACGAAAGCCAGAAACACAAAGAAAAGCTATGATGTGCGGCTTCGCGTCCCTGGAGGCGACAACAGTATAGCAATGGAGACCCCTGTTGAGTGCTGACTTCATCGTGAGAACGGCTATTCCCCAACAGGCAGTTACCCTTTAACGAGCACACATTTCGGGGGACACGGTTGGCACTTCTGACATCTTGATCACGGGGGCTGACGTGTCAACCCGCGTTCAGCAAAACTACTTCGCTTCTGTATCACGCAGGTAGCCCCGTATGCAGAGTTTTCTTCTTACGGTGGCCTAGTCCTAGCTAGTAGATGATGATGATACTGACTGCTCTAAGAGGCTACGTCGTAAGTGGGATCTCGCGCCCATCGACTACCTGGGTCCGGAAGAAGCCGGTGACGAGGTGGCGCTTCCACTTGTCTCTGTCTTCGAGGATGGATACGGATCCCGCGTTGACCAGCCTGCGAACGATCCATAACGCAAAGAACAGTATGCGAGGACTTCGGGCTTCTGAATCGTACGCATTGCGTTCGCGAACGCAACTACAGAGGCAGCTTTCAGCCACAAAACAGACTGTAGGGTTATCTTGAAATCTTCTCGGGCAAGCCCACGAAGCACAAGGATGATGCTGTTAGAGCTCTCCTCCACATAAAGCAGCGACCGCTGACAGGAACCAGGAAACTGACTTGTCCAAGTGACGAATGGGAAACATTATCTTCGTCTAGCCGAAAATGAAACACAAGGGTGCTGTGACAAAACGCCTTGAAAAGTGGGAGGTCACTCCCCAAGGGGAAGCATATACTAACAAGAAAGAGCAACGGCAAAACTCCGCGGCACCGTAAAGGATGCAAACAAGCACCGAGCACGTATGCGTACACCGCGCCGTGTCTTCTGGATCCCGTGATTTCCTGATTATCCCTGAAGGCTGGGGAGACATCAGAGGCAGCAAATCGGGATGTTGCCTCACCTTTGCAGGGGGGCACGAGACAGTCGAAAGCATTTTTGGAGGAACAGCAGTTCTCCGTGAGCGTAGGTCCACATTCCTTCTGGACGGGACAGCACCAGGTCCCCTGTCGTAGGGCGTGTGGCTTCTCTTGCGGACAGACAGAGAACTGCTGCGCAAGGAGAGCCTCCAGTAGGGGAGACAGGGGAGCGGACCAGCGGCGCCCGTCTAACACCGCAGCCTCGCGTTTCTGAAGGGAGAACAATACAACTTCTTCTCCAAAGCGAGATGTACTGAGAGAAAAACACACTAACTGCGAGACTCGCTAAAGTCATTAAGCAAGCGCTGAGTCATTTCCACTAGCTGCACCGTTGAGAGCTCCGAGCAGCTAAAGACACCTTTTGATCGCACCGTAGGATGTTGGCCTCCGAGAGGACGTGCAAGAGCCCATCTGCCGACGCGAACTCCAGAAAAAGAGCCTCCCGCAGAAAGGAATTCCGGGTCGCATGTACTCCAGAGGAAACCAGCTGTCCAGACGGGCCGCTGCAGGAGCCACGGGACGTGAATAGCGGGAGTTGCCTCGGCAAAAGGACCTAGCTTCCCACTGAAACAGTCGTCTGGTAGACCCACGAATTGCGGCTCTTATAAAGGTGAAATTAGGCCTTTGTAGTCGCCTACCTGCGCCTAAAGCCGAGAGTCTATCGGGCCGTGAGCCTCCGCGAACGCGCGTGGCTCGCCGGCAGCAGTAGGACGTTAGTTTGTCTGCAGCCCAACTTCCCTATGGCGAAGAATTCCCCTGCAATATGAATGGTGTGAAGGAAAACGATTTGCTCTATCGACCACTATGACATTTCCAGTCATTCTTTCACTTCTTCGCTCGTACGGATGTAGGAATTCACGCACGAGCATCCCCGTGGCGAGGAGTCTCCCACCCGCTCAGTTCTGCCCACTGTTGATGCGTTTGCACAGGGGAACGTGTGTGATCACCCCACGCGGGTGAGGAGGAACAAACCGGCCGTCTTCGTAATATAGAAAAGAAACACGGGCTGCAGGAGGACTTGAAAAAGCTGACCTTAGCTTGGGCCTGCTGAAGGAGCCTCCGTTTCTTTCCATTGCTCGCGTTCACAAACGAATACCACCGAATGTCCCGGTAGTTGAATTCAGGGTCGAAAAAGAGATCGTCGCTGTACTTGCCCTCCATGAAGCTGTGCTTGCTGAAGAAGTCGGGTGTGTGCCAGCAGTGAACATGCAGCCATGGCACTTCGGTCCACATGACGCCTCGCGTTGCAGAAGCTTAGTAGCAGGCAGAACAGGCAATACACAAAAGATAGAACGGGACATGAAAGTAATCATTCGCTGCGCTCAGGTTCTGTTATTGACCCAGCCAATCCACGCACACCTCCGAAGGCGCGCGCCCAAAAGACGAAGACAAAGCAGTGCTCGTCCGGAAACCTGTGCAGCTAAGTTCCCAGACTGGCGGAAAGAGAGACGTCTTGACGACACATGAACACGGGGGCTCGAAGTTGCCCAGCTATCAGTCGAGTTTCTTTTGGACACACACCCCGCTCGTGTGCAGGAGAGAGCTGCAGAGCTACGTCTCAAATCGGACACAATTGTTGCCATTACGACTGTCGCACTGGAACCCCTTGGCTTCGACCGCAAACAGAGCAATTTACTCCGGATGCAGAGAGAAGCAGCCTACGTGTAGGACGATTGTACGCAACGTGTCCTTGTCCTGCCTCAGTTTCCAGACCGTCGTCTACCCGGCAAATTCAATCCCGCGGAAAAAAGACTAAAAGACACAGCCGAGATTGCTACCAAGAAAAGGCTGATGTGGCTCCTCGGGGAACCATAAGCAAATGAACTTAGTAGTCACAACCTGTGATGACGCGCAAGCAGAGACGACGACGTGGCGTATGGAACGTCAAGTTGGCTGCCAGGTGGATCCAGAAGTGCACGTTAATGTAAGTAACTGTGAGTGCGCGGCAATCTACGCAGAGACACTCAGGGGCAGCACACCTTAGGAATTATCCTACGGTCCAGGAAAGCCTGGCGAACTGCTGACGTCAATGCCCCACTACCAACACACACAAAGGAGTGAACAGTAAGCTAGTCGTCCAACCGCTATGCTGCGAAGTGAAGTGAAGCACACCTCCTCTGCCACAAACAAGATTGTCCCGGAGCCAAGCGAACAGCGGCACCGGTGAAATTCTTTGACCGCGCGGATTCTACACCTGTCGGACTCACAAGTGTCCAGCAGATCTTCTCTCACGTAGAGACGCTGTTTGTCGATGAGGTGATTGACTGCTATCTCCGCCGAGTATAGGAGAAGTACGCCACGATACCAAAGAGGCCACTCGCCGTCTAAGCGTAGAAAAACTGGATCCGCTCCCATAAGGAAGTCCCCGACCTAAACAAAACCCGGCCCGCCAGTAGAGGCAGGTCCAATCAACAAAAATCACATACGTTCCCTGTATTTGCAGGCCTTGCTTCCTGCGGATCTGCATGCACGACGTTGTTCTGGCCTTGCCAGTTCACTGTTGAGTACCTCGTTCCAAACTGAGAAAGCCATGGTCGAGAATGTAGTTCTGGCACAGACCCGCAAACAATGGAAAACTGCGGACCTCTTCGCAAATAGTAAGCACGGTATGCTGTGCGCCGGTAGGCAGACATACAGGCCTCGACGACTTTGCCTGCTCGCATACATGCACGGAAATCCGCAGCCTCCTAAGCGTGCATCTGCGAACGCTTTCACAAGTACTTGCACTACCCGCCCGCACCGGCTCCAGACTCGTGAGAGAAAAAGCCGGACGCTCCGGGTCCTGACTCACCTTGACTGTAAGCCGCGCGGCGCGCACGATGTCTGCAGGTCTTCCGTACCACGTACTTCCGATACCAAAGACGTGCTGGTGCCGCAGCTTCAAAACCCTGGAATACTCGGCAAGCACGAGTCTGTTTTTGTCACTGTTATAAGCCCCGTGACCAACATAAAACGCGAACTGCGCTTCGCCCGTATGCTCGTCAAGGCCGACAATCCACGGGGTGTTCCTTCTCTCAAGGAGAGCGGGGGAAACAAACGCATCATTGTCACTTCGCATCCCCAGGTCGTACTGCATCATCATCCACTCCACAACAGGGTGAGTCAGAGCGCTCACCGAATGCATCGCTGGGTGCTTGTTCCACACCGGACTCAGCTGGGTTTCGTCGAGCATAACACGCACAACTATACACCGGTGCCTTCGCAGATCTTGCTCTTTTTCTCTTGTCTTCGACGGACTTGTCTTTCTACGGTCATCCGGATTGCTCGCTTTTTTTTCCTCATCCTCTCGAGCGGCTGCTGTCCCCATTGTCGAGTTTGCGCCTTGGGACAACGAGAACAGCCGTCTTCTTCTTCTCTCTTCCAACGCCAGGGTCAGTCTTTGCTGCAGATCAGCACGGTATCCAGAAAGGCCACCAAGGTCTGCCAGTTCATCACAGATCCAGGGAACATGCCTGCGATCCATCCCCGGGTCGACGACTACGAGAACGTCGTTAACAACAGGCGTATCCACAGCAACGCTGTCGCCAACCTCTCGGCCACTCCACCAAGGCTTCAATGCCCCCCAGAGATTCTCTGCGTCTGAACCCTCGTGCAACACGCGGCCGCTGCCGACTGCAGAAGAAGCTCCTGCCCGGGGTGGCTGTTTTACCGTTTCTCCAGCATTTGACGTACGGTTCTCTTCATTTCTGCTATCCCCAACATCCTTCTCAATCTTAGACCCGTCCGCTTCACTGCTTGTCCGGGCATCCTTCGCTGCGAACTCAGTCTTACGTGAAGCTTCCTGAGTGCCTTCCTGGCCTTTGTCACCGAGCCGATGAAGCTCTCTCTGGCTGCTGCCGGCTTGCTCACGGCTGACCTTCGCGGCAGACGGACTTTTCGGATTCCAAGAAAGCATCCCTTTCCGTTTCGGACCGTGGTGGAACGGATCTTCTGGATCGGTTTCGAAGTCAGGAGGCAGGCGTTCCTCGGGCAGAAGAGGTTCCCTTGAGCCATCCTGTCGCACAGTGAACGTATACCGCCAAGACTCAATGAATCCAAATGCCTGGTCAACCAGCACGAGAGGGCCTGAGCCTGTCTCCACGGCTCTGGGTACGTAAAGCATGAACACTCTGGTGGCTGGGTAATCCACCCCTGGAAGCGGCTCGGAGGGGCTCACCGCTGCTGTCAGTGAAACTGGGGGAAGGGCGGTTGTCACATCACCGGGAAACCGAGAGGAAGTCTGCCGTCCGTCCGACCGAGCTTGCGAGGCAGCATCGGTCCGCAGAATCTGGTGAAGTGCAGCTAGGTCTGCAGCGAAATTCAGAGGCGAGTGAGCGAAGAGAGCGCCCGGAGTGAGAGTAACACCACGGCCCGAGGGGGAGTGCTTGCTGGAGAAAAACGACCGCAGGCCAAGGAGAAAAGCCCTTCGAGGGGTCGGTGTCTGCTCTCTCCATGGAGGAGGAAGGAGTCTCTCGTCTACAAAGCCCCGTGCATTCTGGATAGCCGTTTCTGTGATGCCGCCCGAAGGAATCGAAGAATCAGAAAGGCCTTTGAGAGACGTAGTAGACGGGCTCCACGGCCCTCTGAAGTCAGCGAGAAAACGATTCAAGGTTAGAATGTTGTCAGCCCACAAGAAGAAGAGGCCGGCGACCAAAGCGCAAGCGCCAACCACGCGCACATGGGGATGAACATGACATCGAGACCACGCCTTTACTGAGGATATGCACCGCCGACAGCCCATCTTGCGAACCGCGACCAGGGCGGCACAAGAGACCAGAGAGAGCATGCCCGAGTGCGCGGAGTCGCGTGAATGAGAAGCTGATGCCTGATAAAAAGGGGCCCACCAGGAGGGAAAAACGGCAGTTACAGTCCACTTGACTGGCTCAGTGCACATGTGGGCGGACCCACGTAATAGTGGGAAGAGAACGAAAGGACCCTACACGGCTGGCAAACTAGTGTGCGCGGCACCTACGCGCCGAAAATCATTACCGGCACGACGGGGTGGGACGCGCTACTACCTACTACCAAAACTGTTATCCCATCCTGTGTGGAGGGAGCAGCAGGATAGCCCGACTAACTTCCACGACAAATGAGCCACCCAGGCAGCAAAGTTGTGATAAGCAAAAGTACATCAGGAACGAAGAAGCTGCACGTGCTGCCAAGGCGTCTTCGAACCGCCGCGGTCGGAGATCATTGACACCCCGTATCCACGTAGACACGAGGTGCGCAAGGGACTTGGCCATTTGCAGTCCCGATCTGCGAGAGGTTCATCTGCAGAACCAAACGAACCTGATTTGCAAGACATATAAAACAAGAGGATCACGCAGTAGCAGAAGTTTCAACACCATCGATCTACCCCGCGCTGGCCTCCAAAAAGCTCCAACTCCAGGGACGGAACCAAGTTCCGTCGGAGAAATGAAGTTACTCTTTTTATGCAGTTCCCGAGTGGAAGACCACTTTTGCGCTTCCGCCGCGGTCCCGACTCCTGCGACAGGGTGAATGGCTCCTGGTTATTCTACTTTCAGTTCACTGACACCGGGCAAACAGAGAAGACATTAACAGCCGTACTAAAGGGACACTAGCGCGAGAGGGGACTGGGAGCCAGCTGTGCAGCCCTCTTTGCACTGCAACAAAAAGACATGGCCGAATGTGTGTCCGACAAGCCGATGGTCGTCAAGCGAGAGCCGGGCTTCGTGTCGCTGGCCTTGTCGCACCGGTACTGAATGATGGATGTCTGGATGGCGTCGAGTGTCGGCCGCACCGTGGTGGACATCACCGAAGGTAGTCCCGTCAGTGCTCTTTTTCCTTCCAGTAAGTAATTTATGATCTCGACATACACAGGCAGATTTCTGAAGCTGCGCCATGTCCGCTGCGGCATCTGGCCTAACGAGAGCCAGTAACCTGCCCGATCCCGGTCAAGAGACGCATGCAACAATGTGGACGGAGCACACGGTACGTGATTAAGGAATTGTGTGCCTTCCGGAGAAATCGTATAATTAACTGCATGATTCAGTCACAGCAGGGGTACACGCGCCTAGCGACACAGGGTCACCGCACGGAATGAGTCGGTGCCTCTATACACACTGCGGGTAGGACCTCTTTCTTGTCTAGTAGACAGTTCCGGGGGCAGAAGCACACATGCAGCGCTGGGTATCGGAACTTCCGGGACCTAGAACAGAAAGTCTTTCGTTGGGCGTCGGCCCAACGGACGAGCCAGCGAGTCTCCTGCCGAACGGGTATGACACCCTTGCAACTCAGACCCAAAAAGGTACGGTATGCAACGAAGTCTCGAGGAGGCGCAGCGCAGGCGCTCCAACTCGCGCATCCAAGACACACCCCCTCGCTACATTCTTGGAACCGCGGTACCAGTGCAACGAAGCAATCGCGTACCTTATGGAGCCTGGCAGCTCAAACTGCAGTACGGGCGCGTGCCGCCCATTGAATCCCCCTGGAAGCATTTCGGTAGCGATGTCTTACTCCGGTTCGTGGGCGTCCTCCTGTGCTAAGCTACGGCAGCGCTGCGCGACGCTCCGCCGGTGCGCTGACTCGCTACATCAGTTCGTCGATGGCAAGTAACACAGTGACAACGCTTTAGTCGTAGGAAGAAGGAAGAGACAGACAGAGGTACTCACGGTAGCGGTACGGGCCCCGCTCTCGCCCCCGGTAATCGCCATCTACCAGACGACTTCAGCATGCGACTCTTAACAGAGGTCGGACTATCGACTGTAATTCTTATGAGAAGGCTTATGATATGCCGGGCAACACAATAGTACGCCCGGGGCGGCTTGGAGTAAGCCGCAACCATAGCGGTTCAAAGCAAAGTGGTGTGGCAAATTTGT